>NW_028119628.1:0-58556 GCF_965119305.1 Pelophylax lessonae
TTGTTTAAAAAGCCTTTTTAGTGAAAATAACTGCATTTGGTCACCAAAGGTCTGAAAAAAAATTTAGTCAAAATGAATATTTTTGTCTTTTAGATTCTTATAAAGCCGGTTTAGACAAAATAACTGCATTTTGTCTTCAATGGCCTGAAAAAACTATTTGGGTCAAAATGACTGTATTTTGTTCTTCAAGTGTCTAAAAAGCCTTTTTTAGTCAAAATAACTGCATTTGGTCACCAAAGGTCTGAAATTTTTTTTAAGTCAAAATGACTGTATTTTTGTCTTTTAGTCTTAAAAAGCCGGTTTTAGACAAGATAACTGCATTTGGTCTCCAATGGCCTGAAAAAAAATTTGGGGTCAAAATGACTGTATTTTGGTCTCCAATTGTCTAAAAAGCCTTTTTTAGTCAAAATAACTGCATTTGGTCACCAAAGGTCTGGAAAAAAATTTAGTCAAAATAACTGTATTTTTGTCTTTTAAAGTCTTAAAACGCTTGTATTAGACACGATAACTGCATTTGCTCTCCAATGGCCTGAAATTTTATCTTTTGGTCAAAATGACTCTGTTTTGGTCTCCAAGTATGAAAAAAGCCTTTTATAGTCAAAATAGCTGCATTTGGTCACCAAAGGTCTGAAAATTGTTTTTTTGTCTAAATGACTGTATTTTTGTCTTTTACAGTCTTAAAAAGCCGGTTTTAGCCAAGAAATCTGCATTTTGTCTCCAATGGCCTGAAAAAATGTTTTGGGTCAAAATGACTGTATTTTGGTCTCTCTATATTTTTTAGTCAAAATAACTGCATTTGGTCACCAATGGTCTGAAAAAAAAATTTTAAGTCAAAATTAATGTTTTTTTGTCTTTTAGTCTTAAAAAGTCGGTTTTAGACAAGATAACTGCATTTGATCTCCAATGGCCTGAAAAAAATTTTTTGGTCAAAATGACTGTATTTTGGTCTCCAATTGTCTAAAAAGCCTTTTTTAGTCAAAATAACTGCATTTGGTCACCAAAGGTCTGGAAAAAAATTTAGTCAAAATAACTGTATTTTTGTCTTTTACAGTCTTAAAAAGCCGGTTTTAGACGATAACTGCATTTGGTAACTAATGGCCTGAAAAAATGTTTTTGGTCAAAATGACTCTATTTTGGTCTCCAAGTGTCTAAAAAGCCTTTTTTTAGTCAAAATAACTTTATTTGATCACCAAAGGTGTGAAAAAACTTTTAGTCAAAATGACTGTATTTTTGTCTTTTAAAGTCTTAAAACGCTTTAATTAGACACGATATCTGCATTTGCTCTCCAATGGCCTGAAATTTTATTTTTTGGTCAAAATGACTCTGTTTTAGTCTCCAAGTATCAAAAAAGCCGTTTTTTGGCAAAATAGCTGCATTTGGTCACCAAAGGTCTGAAAATTTTTTTTTAAGTCAAAATGACTGTATTTTTGTCTTTTAGTCTTAAAAAGCCGGTTTTAGACAAGATAACTGCATGTGGTCTCCAATGGCCTACAAAACTATGTGGGTCACAATGACTGTATTTTGGTCTTCAAGTGTCTTAAAAGCCTTTTTTAGTCAAAAGAACTGCATTTGGTCACAAAAGGTCTGAAAACATTTTTTAGTCAAAATGACTGTAATTTTGTCTTTTAGAGTCTTAAAAAGCCGGTTTTAGACAAGATAACTGCATTTGGTCTCCAATGGCCTACAAAACTATGTGGGTCACAATGACTGTATTTTGGTCTTCAAGTGTCTTAAAAGCCTTTTTTAGTCAAAAGAACTGCATTTGGTCACCAAAGGTCTGAAAACATTTTTTAGTCAAAATGACTGTATTTTTGTCTTTTAGAGTCTTAAAAAGCCGGTTTTAGACAAGATAACTGCATTTGGTCTCCAATGGCCTACAAAACTATGTGGGTCACAATGACTGTATTTTGGTCTTCAAGTGTCTAAAAATCCTTTTTTAGTCAAAAGAACTGCATTTTGTTCACCAAAGGTCTGAAAACAATTTTTAGTCAAAATGACTGAATTTTGTTTTTTTAGAGTCTTATAAAGACGGTTTTAGGCAAGATAACTGCAGTTTGTCTCCAATGGCCTGAAAAAACTTTTTGGGTAAAATGACTGTATTTTGGTCTCCAATTGTCTAAAAAGCCTTTTTTAGTCAAAATAACTGCATTTGGTCACCAAAGGTCTGGAAAAAAATTTAGTCAAAATAACTGTATTTTTGTCTTTTACAGTCTTAAAAAGCCGGTTTTAGACGATAACTGCATTTAGTAACCAATGGCCTGAAAAAATGTTTTTGGTCAAAATGACTCTATTTTGGTCTCCAAGTGTCTAAAAAGCCTTTTTTAGTCAAAATAACTTTATTTGATCACCAAAGGTGTGAAAAAACTTTTAGTCAAAATGACTGTATTTTTGTCTTTTAAAGTCTTAAAACGCTTGTATTAGACACGATAACTGCATTTGCTCTCCAATGGCCTGAAATTTTATTTTTTAGTCAAAATGACTCTGTTTTGGTCTCCAAGTATGAAAAAAGCCTTTTATAGTCAAAATAGCTGCATTTGGTCACCAAAGGTCTGAAAATTGTTTTTTGTCTAAATGACTGTATTTTTGTCTTTTACAGTCTTAAAAAGCCGGTTTTAGACAAGAAATCTGCATTTTGTCTCCAATGGCCTGAAAAAATGTTTTGGGTCAAAATGACTGTATTTTGGTCTCTATATTTTTTAGTCAAAATAACTGCATTTGGTCACCAAAGGTCTGAAAAAAAATTTTTAAGTCAAAATGACTGTATTTTTGTCTTTTAGTCTTAAAAAGCCGGTTTTAGACAAGATAACTGCATTTGGTCTCCAATGGCCTGAAAAAAAAATTTTGGTCAAAATGACTGTATTTTGGTCTCCAATTGTCTAAAAAGCCTTTTTTAGTCAAAATAACTGCATTTGTCACCAAAGGTCTAGAAAAAAATTTAGTCAAAATAACTGTATTTTTGTCTTTTACAGTCTTAAAAAGCCGGTTTTAGACGATAACTGCATTTGGTAACTAATGGCCTGAAAAAATGTTTTTGGTCAAAATGACTGTATTTTGGTCTCCAATTGTCTAAAAAGCCTTTTTTAGTCAAAATAACTGCATTTGGTCACCAAAGGTCTGAAAAAAATTCAGTCAAAATGACTATTTTTGTCTTTTAGATTCTTAAAAAAGTCGGTTTAGACAAGATAACTGCATTTTGTCTTCAATGGCCTGAAAAACTGTGGGTCACAATGACTGTATTTTGGTCTTCAAGTGTCTAAAAAGCCTTTTTTTAGTCAAAAGAACTGCATTTGGTCACCAAAGGTCGGAAATCATTTTTTAGTCAAAATGACTGTATTTTTGGCTTTTAGAGTCTTAAAAATCCGGTTTTAGACAAGATAACTGCATTTGGTCTCCAATGGCCTGAAAAAATATTTGGGGTCAAAATGACGGTATTTTGGTCTCCAATTGTTTAAAAAGCCTTTTTAGTCAAAATAACTGCATTTGGTCACCAAAGGTCTGAAAAAAATTTAGTCAAAATGAATATTTTTGTCTTTTAGATTCTTATAAAGCCGGTGTTAGACAAGATAACTGCATTTGGTCTTCAATGGCCTACAAAACTATGTGGGTCACAATGACTGTATTTTGGTCTTCAAGTGTCTATAAAGCCTTTTTTAGTCAAAAGAACTGCATTTGGTCACCAAAGGTCTGAAAACCTTTTTTAGTCAAAATGACTGTATTTTTGTCTTTTAGAGTCTTAAAAAGCCGGTTTTAGACAAGATAACTGCATTTGGTCTCCAATGGCCTACAAAACTATGTGGGTCACAATGACTGTATTTTGGTCTTCAAGTGTCTAAAAATCCTTTTTTAGTCAAAAGAACTGCATTTTGTTCACCAAAGGTCTGAAAACATTTTTTAGTCAAAATGACTGAATTTTGTTTTTTAGAGTCTTATAAAGACGGTTTTAGGCAAGATAACTGCAGTTTGTCTCCAATGGCCTGAAAAAACTTTTTGGGTAAAATGACTGTATTTTGGTCTCCAAGTGTCTAAAAAGCCTTTTTTAGTCAAAAGAACTGCATTTGGTCACCAAAGGTCGGAAATCATTTTTTAGTCAAAATGACTGTATTTTTGGCTTTTAGAGTCTTAAAAAGCCGGTTTTAGGGAAGATAACTGCAGTTTGACTCCAATGGCCTGAAAAAACTTTTTGGGTAAAATGACTGTATTTGTGTCTCCAATTGTTTAAAAAGCCTTTTTAGTGAAAATAACTGCATTTGGTCACCAAAGGTCTGCAAAAAAATTTAGTCAAAATGAATATTTTTGTCTTTTAGATTCTTATAAAGCCGGTTTAGACAAAATAACTGCATTTTGTCTTCAATGGCCTGAAAAAACTATTTGGGTCAAAATGACTGTATTTTGTTCTTCAAGTGTCTAAAAAGCCTTTTTTAGTCAAAATAACTGCATTTGGTCACCAAAGGTCTGAAATTTTTTTTAAGTCAAAATGACTGTATTTTTGTCTTTTAGTCTTAAAAAGCCGGTTTTAGACAAGATAACTGCATTTGGTCTCCAATGGCCTGAAAAAAATTTTGGGGTCAAAATGACTGTATTTTGGTCTCCAATTGTCTAAAAAGCCTTTTTTAGTCAAAATAACTGCATTTGGTCACCAAAGGTCTGGAAAAAAATTTAGTCAAAATAACTGTATTTTTGTCTTTTAAAGTCTTAAAACGCTTGTATTAGACACGATAACTGCATTTGCTCTCCAATGGCCTGAAATTTTATCTTTTGGTCAAAATGACTCTGTTTTGGTCTCCAAGTATGAAAAAAGCCTTTTATAGTCAAAATAGCTGCATTTGGTCACCAAAGGTCTGAAAATTGTTTTTTTGTCTAAATGACTGTATTTTTGTCTTTTACAGTCTTAAAAAGCCGGTTTTAGCCAAGAAATCTGCATTTTGTCTCCAATGGCCTGAAAAAATGTTTTGGGTCAAAATGACTGTATTTTGGTCTCTCTATATTTTTTAGTCAAAATAACTGCATTTGGTCACCAATGGTCTGAAAAAAAAATTTTAAGTCAAAATTAATGTTTTTTTGTCTTTTAGTCTTAAAAAGTCGGTTTTAGACAAGATAACTGCATTTGATCTCCAATGGCCTGAAAAAAAATTTTTGGTCAAAATGACTGTATTTTGGTCTCCAATTGTCTAAAAAGCCTTTTTTAGTCAAAATAACTGCATTTGGTCACCAAAGGTCTGGAAAAAAATTTAGTCAAAATAACTGTATTTTTGTCTTTTACAGTCTTAAAAAGCCGGTTTTAGACGATAACTGCATTTGGTAACTAATGGCCTGAAAAAATGTTTTTGGTCAAAATGACTCTATTTTGGTCTCCAAGTGTCTAAAAAGCCTTTTTTTAGTCAAAATAACTTTATTTGATCACCAAAGGTGTGAAAAAACTTTTAGTCAAAATGACTGTATTTTTGTCTTTTAAAGTCTTAAAACGCTTTAATTAGACACGATATCTGCATTTGCTCTCCAATGGCCTGAAATTTTATTTTTTGGTCAAAATGACTCTGTTTTAGTCTCCAAGTATCAAAAAAGCCGTTTTTTGGCAAAATAGCTGCATTTGGTCACCAAAGGTCTGAAAATTGTTTTTTAAGTCAAAATGACTGTATTTTTGTCTTTTAGTCTTAAAAAGCCGGTTTTAGACAAGATAACTGCATTTGGTCTCCAATGGCCTGTTTTAGTCTCCAAGTATCAAAAAAGCCGTTTTTAGTCAAAATAGCTGCATTTGGTCACCAAAGGTCTGAAAATTGTTTTTTTGTCTAAATGACTGTATTTTTGTCTTTTACAGTCTTAAAAAGCCGGTTTTAGACAAGATAACTGCATTTGGTCTCCAATGGCCTACAAAACTATGTGGGTCACAATGACTGTATTTTGGTCTTCTAGTGTCTTAAAAGCCTTTTTTAGTCAAAAGAACTGCATTTGGTCACCAAAGGTCTGAAAACATTTTTTAGTCAAAATGACTGTAATTTTGTCTTTTAGAGTCTTAAAAAGCCGGTTTTAGACAAGATAACTGCATTTGGTCTCCAATGGCCTACAAAACTATGTGGGTCACAATGACTGTATTTTGGTCTTCAAGTGTCTTAAAAGCCTTTTTTAGTCAAAAGAACTGCATTTGGTCACCAAAGGTCTGAAAACATTTTTTAGTCAAAATGACTGTATTTTTGTCTTTTAGAGTCTTAAAAAGCCGGTTTTAGACAAGATAACTGCATTTGGTCTCCAATGGCCTACAAAACTATGTGGGTCACAATGACTGTATTTTGGTCTTCAAGTGTCTAAAAATCCTTTTTTAGTCAAAAGAACTGCATTTTGTTCACCAAAGGTCTGAAAACAATTTTTAGTCAAAATGACTGAATTTTGTTTTTTTAGAGTCTTATAAAGACGGTTTTAGGCAAGATAACTGCAGTTTGTCTCCAATGGCCTGAAAAAACTTTTTGGGTAAAATGACTGTATTTTGGTCTCCAATTGTCTAAAAAGCCTTTTTTAGTCAAAATAACTGCATTTGGTCACCAAAGGTCTGGAAAAAAATTTAGTCAAAATAACTGTATTTTTGTCTTTTACAGTCTTAAAAAGCCGGTTTTAGACGATAACTGCATTTAGTAACCAATGGCCTGAAAAAATGTTTTTGGTCAAAATGACTCTATTTTGGTCTCCAAGTGTCTAAAAAGCCTTTTTTAGTCAAAATAACTTTATTTGATCACCAAAGGTGTGAAAAAACTTTTAGTCAAAATGACTGTATTTTTGTCTTTTAAAGTCTTAAAACGCTTGTATTAGACACGATAACTGCATTTGCTCTCCAATGGCCTGAAATTTTATTTTTTAGTCAAAATGACTCTGTTTTGGTCTCCAAGTATGAAAAAAGCCTTTTATAGTCAAAATAGCTGCATTTGGTCACCAAAGGTCTGAAAATTTTTTTTTGTCTAAATGACTGTATTTTTGTCTTTTACAGTCTTAAAAAGCCGGTTTTAGACAAGAAATCTGCATTTTGTCTCCAATGGCCTGAAAAAATGTTTTGGGTCAAAATGACTGTATTTTGGTCTCTATATTTTTTAGTCAAAATAACTGCATTTGGTCACCAAAGGTCTGAAAAATTTTTTTTAAGTCAAAATGACTGTATTTTTGTCTTTTAGTCTTAAAAAGCCGGTTTTAGACAAGATAACTGCATTTGGTCTCCAATGGCCTGAAAAAAATTTTTTGGTCAAAATGACTGTATTTTGGTCTCCAATTGTCTAAAAAGCCTTTTTTAGTCAAAATAACTGCATTTGTCACCAAAGGTCTGGAAAAAAATTTAGTCAAAATAACTGTATTTTTGTCTTTTACAGTCTTAAAAAGCCGGTTTTAGACGATAACTGCATTTGGTAACTAACGGCCTGAAAAAATGTTTTTGGTCAAAATGACTGTATTTTGGTCTCCAATTGTCTAAAAAGCCTTTTTTAGTCAAAATAACTGCATTTGGTCACCAAAGGTCTGAAAAAAAATTCAGTCAAAATGACTATTTTTGTCTTTTAGATTCTTAAAAAAGTCGGTTTAGACAAGATAACTGCATTTTGTCTTCAATGGCCTGAAAAACTGTGGGTCACAATGACTGTATTTTGGTCTTCAAGTGTCTAAAAAGCCTTTTTTTAGTCAAAAGAACTGCATTTGGTCACCAAAGGTCGGAAATCATTTTTTAGTCAAAATGACTGTATTTTTGTTTTTAGAGTCTTAAAAATCCGGTTTTAGTCAAGATAACTGCATTTGGTCTCCAATGGCCTGAAAAAATATTTGGGGTCAAAATGACGGTATTTTGGTCTCCAATTGTTTAAAAAGCCTTTTTAGTCAAAATAACTGCATTTGGTCACCAAAGGTCTGAAAAAAATTTAGTCAAAATGAATATTTTTGTCTTTTAGATTCTTATAAAGCCGGTTTTAGACAAGATAACTGCATTTGGTCTCCAATGGCCTACAAAACTATGTGGGTCACAATGACTGTATTTTGGTCTTCAAGTGTCTATAAAGCCTTTTTTAGTCAAAAGAACTGCATTTGGTCACCAAAGGTCTGAAAACCTTTTTTAGTCAAAATGACTGTATTTTTGTCTTTTAGAGTCTTAAAAAGCCGGTTTTAGACAAGATAACTGCATTTGGTCTCCAATGGCCTACAAAACTATATGGGTCACAATGACTGTATTTTGGTCTTCAAGTGTCTAAAAATCCTTTTTTAGTCAAAAGAACTGCATTTTGTTCACCAAAGGTCTGAAAACATTTTTTAGTCAAAATGACTGAATTTTGTTTTTTAGAGTCTTATAAAGACGGTTTTAGGCAAGATAACTGCAGTTTGTCTCCAATGGCCTGAAAAACTTTTTGGGTAAAATGACTGTATTTTGGTCTCCAAGTGTCTAAAAAGCCTTTTTTAGTCAAAAGAACTGCATTTGGTCACCAAAGGTCGGAAATCATTTTTTAGTCAAAATGACTGTATTTTTGGCTTTTAGAGTCTTAAAAAGCCGGTTTTAGGGAAGATAACTGCAGTTTGACTCCAATGGCCTGAAAAAACTTTTTGGGTAAAATGACTGTATTTGTGTCTCCAATTGTTTAAAAAGCCTTTTTAGTGAAAATAACTGCATTTGGTCACCAAAGGTCTGAAAAAAAATTTAGTCAAAATGAATATTTTTGTCTTTTAGATTCTTATAAAGCCGGTTTAGACAAAATAACTGCATTTTGTCTTCAATGGCCTGAAAAAACTATTTGGGTCAAAATGACTGTATTTTGTTCTTCAAGTGTCTAAAAAGCCTTTTTTAGTCAAAATAACTGCATTTGGTCACCAAAGGTCTGAAATTTTTTTTAAGTCAAAATGACTGTATTTTTGTCTTTTTAAAGCTTTTTAAAGCCGGTTTTAGACAAGATAACTGCATTTGGTCTCCAATGGCCTGAAAAAAATTTTGGGGTCAAAATGACTGTATTTTGGTCTCCAATTGTCTAAAAAGCCTTTTTTAGTCAAAATAACTGCATTTGGTCACCAAAGGTCTGGAAAAAAATTTAGTCAAAATAACTGTATTTTTGTCTTTTAAAGTCTTAAAACGCTTGTATTAGACACGATAACTGCATTTGCTCTCCAATGGCCTGAAATTTTATTTTTTGGTCAAAATGACTCTGTTTTGGTCTCCAAGTATGAAAAAAGCCTTTTATAGTCAAAATAGCTGCATTTGGTCACCAAAGGTCTGAAAATTGTTTTTTTGTCTAAATGACTGTATTTTTGTCTTTTACAGTCTTAAAAAGCCGATTTTAGACTAGAAATCTGCATTTTGTCTCCAATGGCCTGAAAAAATGTTTTGGGTCAAAATGACTGTATTTTGGTCTCTCTATATTTTTTAGTCAAAATAACTGCATTTGGTCACCAAAGGTCTGAAAAAAAATTTTAAGTCAAAATTAATGTTTTTTTGTCTTTTAGTCTTAAAAAGTTGGTTTTAGACAAGATAACTGCATTTGATCTGCAATGGCCTGAAAAAAAATTTTTGGTCAAAATGACTGTATTTTGGTCTCCAATTGTCTAAAAAGCCTTTTTTAGTCAAAATAACTGCATTTGGTCACCAAAGGTCTGAAAAAAAATTCAGTCAAAATGACTATTTTTGTCTTTTAGATTCTTAAAAAAGTCGGTTTAGACAAGATAACTGCATTTTGTCTTCAATGGCCTGAAAAACTGTGGGTCACAATGACTGTATTTTGGTCTTCAAGTGTCTAAAAAGCCTTTTTTTAGTCAAAAGAACTGCATTTGGTCACCAAAGGTCGGAAATCATTTTTTAGTCAAAATGACTGTATTTTTGGCTTTTAGAGTCTTAAAAATCCGGTTTTAGACAAGATAACTGCATTTGGTCTCCAATGGCCTGAAAAAATATTTGGGGTCAAAATGACGGTATTTTGGTCTCCAATTGTTTAAAAAGCCTTTTTAGTCAAAATAACTGCATTTGGTCACCAAAGGTCTGAAAAAAATTTAGTCAAAATGAATATTTTTGTCTTTTAGATTCTTATAAAGCCGGTTTTAGACAAGATAACTGCATTTGGTCTCCAATGGCCTACAAAACTATGTGGGTCACAATGACTGTATTTTGGTCTTCAAGTGTCTATAAAGCCTTTTTTAGTCAAAAGAACTGCATTTGGTCACCAAAGGTCTGAAAACCTTTTTTTAGTCAAAATGACTGTATTTTTGTCTTTTAGAGTCTTAAAAAGCCGGTTTTAGACAAGATAACTGCATTTGGTCTCCAATGGCCTACAAAACTATGTGGGTCACAATGACTGTATTTTGGTCTTCAAGTGTCTAAAAATCCTTTTTTAGTCAAAAGAACTGCATTTTGTTCACCAAAGGTCTGAAAACATTTTTTAGTCAAAATGACTGAATTTTGTTTTTTAGAGTCTTATAAAGACGGTTTTAGGCAAGATAACTGCAGTTTGTCTCCAATGGCCTGAAAAAACTTTTTGGGTAAAATGACTGTATTTTGGTCTCCAAGTGTCTAAAAATTCTTTTTTAGTCAAAAGAACTGCATTTGGTCACCAAAGGTCGGAAATCATTTTTTAGTCAAAATGACTGTATTTTTGGCTTTTAGAGTCTTAAAAAGCCGGTTTTAGGGAAGATAACTGCAGTTTGACTCCAATGGCCTGAAAAAACTTTTTGGGTAAAATGACTGTATTTGTGTCTCCAATTGTTTAAAAAGCCTTTTTAGTGAAAATAACTGCATTTGGTCACCAAAGGTCTGAAAAAAAATTTAGTCAAAATGAATATTTTTGTCTTTTAGATTCTTATAAAGCCGGTTTAGACAAAATAACTGCATTTTGTCTTCAATGGCCTGAAAAAACTATTTGGGTCAAAATGACTGTATTTTGTTCTTCAAGTGTCTAAAAAGCCTTTTTTAGTCAAAATAACTGCATTTGGTCACCAAAGGTCTGAAATTTTTTTTAAGTCAAAATGACTGTATTTTTGTCTTTTAGTCTTAAAAAGCCGGTTTTAGACAAGATAACTGCATTTGGTCTCCAATGGCCTGAAAAAAATTTTGGGGTCAAAATGACTGTATTTTGGTCTCCAATTGTCTAAAAAGCCTTTTTTAGTCAAAATAACTGCATTTGGTCACCAAAGGTCTGGAAAAAAATTTAGTCAAAATAACTGTATTTTTGTCTTTTAAAGTCTTAAAACGCTTGTATTAGACACGATAACTGCATTTGCTCTCCAATGGCCTGAAATTTTATTTTTTGGTCAAAATGACTCTGTTTTGGTCTCCAAGTATGAAAAAAGCCTTTTATAGTCAAAATAGCTGCATTTGGTCACCAAAGGTCTGAAAATTGTTTTTTTGTCTAAATGACTGTATTTTTGTCTTTTACAGTCTTAAAAAGCTGGTTTTAGACAAGAAATCTGCATTTTGTCTCCAATGGCCTGAAAAAATGTTTTGGGTCAAAATGACTGTATTTTGGTCTCTATATTTTTTAGTCAAAATAACTGCGTTTGGTCACCAAAGGTCTGAAAAAAAAATTTTAAGTCAAAATGACTGTATTTTTGTCTTTTAGTCTTAAAAAGCCGGTTTTAGACAAGATAACTGCATTTGGTCTCCAATGGCCTGAAAAAAAATTTTGGTCAAAATGACTGTATTTTGGTCTCCAATTGTCTAAAAAGCCTTTTTTAGTCAAAATAACTGCATTTGTCACCAAAGGTCTGGAAAAAATTTAGTCAAAATAACTGTATTTTTGTCTTTTACAGTCTTAAAAAGCCGGTTTTAGACGATAACTGCATTTGGTAACTAATGGCCTGAAAAAATGTTTTTGGTCAAAATGACTGTATTTTGGTCTCCAATTGTCTAAAAAGCCTTTTTTAGTCAAAATAACTGCATTTGGTCACCAAAGGTCTGAAAAAAAATTCAGTCAAAATGACTATTTTTGTCTTTTAGATTCTTAAAAAAGTCGGTTTAGACAAGATAACTGCATTTTGTCTTCAATGGCCTGAAAAACTGTGGGTCACAATGACTGTATTTTGGTCTTCAAGTGTCTAAAAAGCCTTTTTTTAGTCAAAAGAACTGCATTTGGTCACCAAAGGTCGGAAATCATTTTTTAATCAAAATGACTGTATTTTTGGCTTTTAGAGTCTTAAAAATCCGGTTTTAGACAAGATAACTGCATTTGGTCTCCAATGGCCTGAAAAAATATTTGGGGTCAAAATGACGGTATTTTGGTCTCCAATTGTTTAAAAAGCCTTTTTAGTCAAAATAACTGCATTTGGTCACCAAAGGTCTGAAAAAAATTTAGTCAAAATGAATATTTTTGTCTTTTAGATTCTTATAAAGCCGGTTTTAGACAAGATAACTGCATTTGGTCTCCAATGGCCTACAAAACTATGTGGGTCACAATGACTGTATTTTGGTCTTCAAGTGTCTATAAAGCCTTTTTTAGTCAAAAGAACTGCATTTGGTCACCAAAGGTCTGAAAACCTTTTTTTAGTCAAAATGACTGTATTTTTGTCTTTTAGAGTCTTAAAAAGCCGGTTTTAGACAAGATAACTGCATTTGGTCTCCAATGGCCTACAAAACTATGTGGGTCACAATGACTGTATTTTGGTCTTCAAGTGTCTAAAAATCCTTTTTTAGTCAAAAGAACTGCATTTTGTTCACCAAAGGTCTGAAAACATTTTTTAGTCAAAATGACTGAATTTTGTTTTTTAGAGTCTTATAAAGACGGTTTTAGGCAAGATAACTGCAGTTTGTCTCCAATGGCCTGAAAAAACTTTTTGGGTAAAATGACTGTATTTTGGTCTCCAAGTGTCTAAAAATTCTTTTTTAGTCAAAAGAACTGCATTTGGTCACCAAAGGTCGGAAATCATTTTTTAGTCAAAATGACTGTATTTTTGGCTTTTAGAGTCTTAAAAAGCCGGTTTTAGGGAAGATAACTGCAGTTTGACTCCAATGGCCTGAAAAAACTTTTTGGGTAAAATGACTGTATTTGTGTCTCCAATTGTTTAAAAAGCCTTTTTAGTGAAAATAACTGCATTTGGTCACCAAAGGTCTGAAAAAAAATTTAGTCAAAATGAATATTTTTGTCTTTTAGATTCTTATAAAGCCGGTTTAGACAAAATAACTGCATTTTGTCTTCAATGGCCTGAAAAAACTATTTGGGTCAAAATGACTGTATTTTGTTCTTCAAGTGTCTAAAAAGCCTTTTTTAGTCAAAATAACTGCATTTGGTCACCAAAGGTCTGAAATTTTTTTTAAGTCAAAATGACTGTATTTTTGTCTTTTAGTCTTAAAAAGCCGGTTTTAGACAATATAACTGCATTTGGTCTCCAATGGCCTGAAAAAAATTTTGGTGTCAAAATGACTGTATTTTGGTCTCCAATTGTCTAAAAAGCCTTTTTTAGTCAAAATAACTGCATTTGGTCACCAAAGGTCTGGAAAAAAATTTAGTCAAAATAACTGTATTTTTGTCTTTTAAAGTCTTAAAACGCTTGCATTAGACACGATAACTGCATTTGCTCTCCAATGGCCTGAAATTTTATTTTTTGGTCAAAATGACTCTGTTTTGGTCTCCAAGTATGAAAAAAGCCTTTTATAGTCAAATTGGCTGCATTTGGTCACCAAAGGTCTGAAAATTGTTTTTTTGTCTAAATGACTGTATTTTTGTCTTTTACAGTCTTAAAAAGCCGGTTTTAGACAAGAAATCTGCATTTTGTCTCCAATGGCCTGAAAAAATGTTTTGGGTCAAAATGACTGTATTTTGGTCTCTATATTTTTTAGTCAAAATAACTGCATTTGGTCACCAAAGGTCTGAAAAAAAATTTTTAAGTCAAAATGACTGTATTTTTGTCTTTTAGTCTTAAAAAGCCGGTTTTAGACAAGATAACTGCATTTGGTCTCCAATGGCCTGAAAAAAAATTTTGGTCAAAATGACTGTATTTTGGTCTCCAATTGTCTAAAAAGCCTTTTTTAGTCAAAATAACTGCATTTGTCACCAAAGGTCTGGAAAAAATTTAGTCAAAATAACTGTATTTTTGTCTTTTACAGTCTTAAAAAGCCGGTTTTAGACGATAACTGCATTTGGTAACTAATGGCCTGAAAAAATGTTTTTGGTCAAAATGACTGTATTTTGGTCTCCAATTGTCTAAAAAGCCTTTTTTAGTCAAAATAACTGCATTTGGTCACCAAAGGTCTGAAAAAAAATTCAGTCAAAATGACTATTTTTGTCTTTTAGATTCTTAAAAAAGTCGGTTTAGACAAGATAACTGCATTTTGTCTTCAATGGCCTGAAAAACTGTGGGTCACAATGACTGTATTTTGGTCTTCAAGTGTCTAAAAAGCCTTTTTTTAGTCAAAAGAACTGCATTTGGTCACCAAAGGTCGGAAATCATTTTTTAATCAAAATGACTGTATTTTTGGCTTTTAGAGTCTTAAAAATCCGGTTTTAGACAAGATAACTGCATTTGGTCTCCAATGGCCTGAAAAAATATTTGGGGTCAAAATGACGGTATTTTGGTCTCCAATTGTTTAAAAAGCCTTTTTAGTCAAAATAACTGCATTTGGTCACCAAAGGTCTGAAAAAAATTTAGTCAAAATGAATATTTTTGTCTTTTAGATTCTTATAAAGCCGGTTTTAGACAAGATAACTGCATTTGGTCTCCAATGGCCTACAAAACTATGTGGGTCACAATGACTGTATTTTGGTCTTCAAGTGTCTATAAAGCCTTTTTTAGTCAAAAGAACTGCATTTGGTCACCAAAGGTCTGAAAACCTTTTTTTAGTCAAAATGACTGTATTTTTGTCTTTTAGAGTCTTAAAAAGCCGGTTTTAGACAAGATAACTGCATTTGGTCTCCAATGGCCTACAAAACTATGTGGGTCACAATGACTGTATTTTGGTCTTCAAGTGTCTAAAAATCCTTTTTTAGTCAAAAGAACTGCATTTTGTTCACCAAAGGTCTGAAAACATTTTTTAGTCAAAATGACTGAATTTTGTTTTTTAGAGTCTTATAAAGACGGTTTTAGGCAAGATAACTGCAGTTTGTCTCCAATGGCCTGAAAAAACTTTTTGGGTAAAATGACTGTATTTTGGTCTCCAAGTGTCTAAAAATTCTTTTTTAGTCAAAAGAACTGCATTTGGTCACCAAAGGTCGGAAATCATTTTTTAGTCAAAATGACTGTATTTTTGGCTTTTAGAGTCTTAAAAAGCCGGTTTTAGGGAAGATAACTGCAGTTTGACTCCAATGGCCTGAAAAAACTTTTTGGGTAAAATGACTGTATTTGTGTCTCCAATTGTTTAAAAAGCCTTTTTAGTGAAAATAACTGCATTTGGTCACCAAAGGTCTGAAAAAAAATTTAGTCAAAATGAATATTTTTGTCTTTTAGATTCTTATAAAGCCGGTTTAGACAAAATAACTGCATTTTGTCTTCAATGGCCTAAAAAAAATATTTGGGTCAAAATGACTGTATTTTGTTCTTCAAGTGTCTAAAAAGCCTTTTTTAGGCAAAATAACTGCATTTGGTCACCAAAGGTCTGAAATTTTTTTTAAGTCAAAATGACTGTATTTTTGTCTTTTAGTCTTAAAAAGCCGGTTTTAGACAATATAACTGCATTTGGTCTCCAATGGCCTGAAAAAAATTTTGGTGTCAAAATGACTGTATTTTGGTCTCCAATTGTCTAAAAAGCCTTTTTTAGTCAAAATAACTGCATTTGGTCACCAAAGGTCTGGAAAAAAATTTAGACAAAATAACTGTATTTTTGTCTTTTACAGTCTTAAAAAGCCGGTTTTAGACGATAACTGCATTTAGTAACCAATGGCCTGAAAAAATGTTTTTTGTCAAAATGACTCTATTTTGGTCTCCAAGTGTCTAAAAAGCCTTTTTTAGTCAAAATAACTGTATTTGATTACCAAAGGTGTGAAAAAACTTTTAGTCAAAATGACTGTATTTTTGTCTTTTAAAGTCTTAAAACGCTTGTATTAGACACGATAACTGCATTTGCTCTCCAATGGCCTGAAATTTTATTTTTTTGGTCAAAATGACTCTGTTTTGGTCTCCAAGTATGAAAAAAGCCTTTTATAGTCAAAATAGCTGCATTTGGTCACCAAAGGTCTGAAAATTGTTTATTGTCTAAATGACTGTATTTTTGTCTTTTACAGTCTTAAAAAGCCGGTTTTAGACAAGAAATCTGCATTTTGTCTCCAATGGCCTGAAAAAATGTTTTGGGTCAAAATGACTGTATTTTGGTCTCTATATTTTTTAGTCAAAATAACTGCATTTGGTCAACAAAGGTCTGAAAAAAATTTTTTAAGTCAAAATGACTATTTTTGTCTTTTAGTCTTAAAAAGCCGGTTTTAGACAAGATAACTGCATTTGGTCTCCAATGGCCTGAAAAAAAATGTTTTGGTCAAAATGACTGTATTTTGGTCTCCAATTGTCTAAAAAGCCTTTTTTAGTCAAAATAACTGCATTTTGTCACCAAAGGTCTGGAAAAAAATTTAGTCAAAATAACTGTATTTTTGTCTTTTACAGTCTTAAAAAGCCGGTTTTAGACGATAACTGCATTAGGTAACTAATGGCCTGAAAAAATGTTTTTGGTCAAAATGACTGTATTTTGGTCTCCAATTGTCTAAAAAGCCTTTTTTAGTCAAAATAACTGCATTTGGTCACCAAAGGTCTGAAAAAAAATTTAGTCAAAATGACTATTTTTGTCTTTTAGATTCTTAGAAAAGTCGGTTTAGACAAGATAACTGCATTTTGTCTTCAATGGCCTGAAAAACTGTGGGTCACAATGACTGTATTTTGGTCTTCAAGTGTCTAAAAACCCTTTTTTTTTAGTCAAAAGAACTGCATTTGGTCACCAAAGGTCTGAAATTTTTTTAAGTCAAAATGACTGTATTTTTGTCTTTTAGTCTTAAAAAGCCGGTTTTAGACAAGATAACTGCATGTGGTCTCCAATGGCCTACAAAACTATGTGGGTCACAATGACTGTATTTTGGTCTTCAAGTGTCTAAAAAGCCTTTTTTAGTCAAAAGAACTGCATTTGGTCACCAAAGGTCTGAAAACATTTTTTAGTCAAAATGACTGTATTTTTGTCTTTTAGAGTCTTAAAAAGCCGGTTTTAGACAAGATAACTGCATTTGGTCTCCAATGGCCTACAAAACTATGTGGGTCACAATGACTGTATTTTGGTCTTCAAGTGTCTAAAAATCCTTTTTTAGTCAAAAGAACTGCATTTTGTTCACCAAAGGTCTGAAAACATTTTTTAGTCAAAATGACTGAATTTTGTTTTTTTAGAGTCTTATAAAGACGGTTTTAGGCAAGATAACTGCAGTTTGTCTCCAATGGCCTGAAAAAACTTTTTGGGTAAAATGACTGTATTTTGGTCTCCAAGTGTCTAAAAAGCCTTTTTTAGTCAAAAGAACTGCATTTGGTCACCAAAGGTCGGAAATCATTTTTTAGTCAAAATGACTGTATTTTTGGCTTTTAGAGTCTTAAAAAGCCGGTTTTAGACAAGATAACTGCATTTGGTCTCCAATGGCCTGAAAAAATATTTGGGGTCAAAATGACTGTTTTTTGGTCTCCAATTGTTTAAAAAGCCTTTTTAGTCAATATAACTGCATTTGGTCACCAAAGGTCTGAAAAAAAATTTTAGTCAAAATGAATATTTTTGTCTTTTAGATTCTTATAAAGCTGGTTTAGACAAAATAACTGCATTTTGTCTTCAATGCCCTGAAAAAACTATTTGGGTCAAAATGACTGTATTTTGTTCTTCAAGTGTCTAAAAAGCATTTTTTTAGTCAAAATAACTGCATTTGGTCACCAAAGGTCTGAAATTTTTTTTAAGTCAAAATGACTAGGGTTGAGCGGACACCTAGATGTCCGTGTTCGACGGGTTCGGCCGAACTTTAAAAAAAAGTCCGGGTCCGTGTCCCGGACTTTTACCGAACTTTTCCCGGACACCAAACCCCATTGAAGTCAATGGGGACCCGAACTTTAAGGCACTAAAATGGCTCTAAAACACCAAAGGAAAGGGCTAGAGTGCTGCAAATGGCAGCAAAACGTAATTAAGAGCATGACAAGTGCTCTGCAAACAAATGTGGATAGGGAAATAACTTAAAACAACAAAAAAAAACAGAAAAATAAAACAATGTTCTTCTTCATCTCTGAAGGACGAGGCCCATATGGAGTAGGAGGGAGGTTGAGGTGGTGGTGGATGTGGCGGTGACATAGGCATGCACACAGGGTGTGCCGGGTGTGCCTGGGCACACCCTAATCACCTAGGGCACATAGCATTGCCAGTGAGGAGATGGGAAAGATCTCCCTCGGACCTGCTCTGCTCTATTTCTCTTTGCCTACAGGTACATGGCCCCGATACATTACTCTCCCTGCTGGCAAACACATGCATGTGTATTTCAACTTTGGGGTGCACACCTTAATGCAATAGGCTGCGCACACCTATGGGCGGTGTAGGTGGAAGCGGCGGTGGAGGAGGACCAGGGCCGGATTAAGAGCATCATGGGCTTGGTGCTGAGGATTTTGAAGGGCCTTAAGGGCCGTGCCTTGCCATGCACCCACAGGAGGAAGGGTGCAGCCATGCATGCCTAATTCAACATGGGATGCTGTCTCTGAAGCCCATAAACACATCCATGCATCGGCAACTGTACCTCCTTGTCCGGCCTTCGCGCTGTGTGGGGAGGTTCTGAGGGTGCTGCCTGGGGAAGCGAGCATAGAAGCCAGACTTCTGTGTTTACAAGTGACAGAAGAGCGGTAACAGTGAATATGGCCAACCCGGGGCCTATATAAAAGGTAGGGGCCTGGAGCTGCAGCTCCAATAGCCCCTACGTTAATCTGGCCCTGAGGAGGAGGACGAGGTAGCCAACACTGCTTCTTTTCACAAATTTTAAATGAGGGTACACCCCAAAAGAGTGAGAAAGAGCAAAAATGGAACAATGGGTGGGTAAGGTCGGTATCCATTGCTATTCTGCATAAGGTACGGAAAAGTCCCGTGGGATCCATGCCTGGTTCATTTTAATGAACGTGAGCTTGTCCACATTGTCTCTGGACAGGCGGCTGCGCTTGTCTGTTATAACGCCCCCAGCCGTGCTAAATACCCGTTCAGATAATACACTGGCTGCAGGGCACGCCAGCACCTCCAAGGCGTAAAGGGCAAGCTCAGGCCATGTGCCCAATTTGGAGACCCAGAAGTTGAAGGGGGCAGACCCCTCATTCACTACATGTAGGCGTGTGCACACATACTGCTCCACCATGTTGGTAAAATGCTGCCTCCTGCTAAGACGTTCCATCTGAGCTGCTGGTGCTGCTGTTTGTTGTGGCGTGCTGACAAAGCTTTTCCACATTTTGGCCATGCTAACCCTGCCTTCTGAGGTGCTGGCGGTGCCCTGGTTGCGTTGGCGACCTCCTCCTCCTCCTCCTCTGCCTTGTGCTTCCACTGCGGCCCCGCTGTCAGATGGGAATGCCAGCAGCATGGCGTCTACCAGCGTGCTCTTGTACTCGCGCATCTTGCGATCACGCTCCAGTGAGTGAATTAAGGACGGTACGTTGTCCTTGTAACGGGGATCAAGCAGCGTGGCCACCCAGTAATCAGCACAAGTTAGAATGTGGGCAACTCGGCGGTCATTGTGGAGACACTGCAGCATGTAATCGCTCATGTGTGCCAGGCTGCCCAGAGGCAACGAAAGGCTGTCCTCTGTGGGAGGTGTATCGTCCGTGTCCTCTGTATCCCCCCAGCCACGCACCAGTGATGGCAATGAGCTGGCCTGGGTGCCACCCTGCTGTGAACATGGTTCCATCTCCTCCTCCAGCTCCTCCTCCTCCTCATCCTCCTCATCCTCCAGAACTGTGCCCCTGCTGGACAATTGTGTCCCTGGCGTTTGTGTGTGCAGGAACCCACCCTCGGAGCCCCTTGCGAATGACTGCCCTGAAAGCCTTGGAAATGTTACCTCTTCATCCTCCTCCTCCTCATCCTGTGCCACATCCTCTTCCATCATCGCCCGAATTGTTTTTTCAAGGAGGCATAGAAGTGGGATAGTTAAGCTGAGAACGGCGTCATTGCCACTGGCCATGTTGGTGGAGTACTCAAAACAGCGCAACAAGGCACACAGGTCTCGCATGGAGGCCCAGTTATTGGTGGTAAAGTGGTGCTGTTCCGCAGAGCGACTCACGCGTGCGTGCTGCAGCTGAAACTCCACTATGGCCTGCTGCTGCTCGCACAGTCTTTCCAGCATGTGCAAGGTGGAGTTCCACCTTGTGGGCATGTCACATATGAGGCGGTGAGCGGGAAGGCCGAAGTTACGCTGCAGCGCTGCCAGGCTGCTGCTGACAGTGCCTCCAGTTCCTTCACATTGTCTCCCACCCAGTCTACTGCAGAAAGGTCACAGTTGGCACCTGCAGCCGATGTCCAACCGTCTTTCACCTCACCCCCTTGCAAATCAGGCAAGCAGTCTGAGCCCCAAGCCATACAGCAGTCTCTTCTTCTTTTTGATGACACTGTCAGCAGGGTTTCCCAGGGCCATCCACCTAGCCCTGCCCCAGAAGTGGAAGAGATCCTACTCCGCTTCCTCATCCTCTACCGCCTCCTCATCCGGACAGCGTAACACCTTCACCACCAACTTCAGCACGGCCAGGGGTAAACGACAGCAGGCAGTTTTACAACTTGCCTGTTTGGGGGACAAACCACACACCGCGCAGGAGTTGTGGAGACCGTCTTGAATGTCAACATCCGGAGCTAAACCCGGAATTGGAGACCGCAAACAGCGATAAACCGATCAAATATTAACATGATTGCACAAGAGATATATGTGCCTTATATTTCAAAGGACTTCTAGTGCATATTTGATCTTAAGAAAGAAACCTTATTTAAAAGAGCTTCAAAACGGGGGAAACCTATAGGTAACCAGGGGAACAGTGCTCTACTCTAGCCGTGCTAGACTTTGCAGGCAAACACCGCCATCTAGCGGCCAGAAACAAAAATTCCCGAGAGTGCTCCATTACATAACTTACATTGACATGAAGGGAAAATTATAAATGTAACTAAAAATGTGAACTAAATATGATACACAATATGACAGTTTAATAGCATCACAAAAAATATAGAATAAAAACATTTAAAACTATCCCACAAATAAAAACAAAATAAAATTATGATAACCAACAGTGCAGAACATACTGAAAACTGATTATGTCTACCGTTCATGTTATTTATTCAGTGTACTGTTTATACTCAATAAATATTAAAAAAAAATTCAGACCTTTGGTGATTAAATGCAAAAAAATAAATGCTTTTTAGACACTTGGAGACCAAAATAGAGTCATTTTGACCCAAACAAATGTTTCAGGTGGTTGGTGACCAAATGCAGTTATTTTGACTAAAAAGGGCTTTTTAGACACTTGGAGACCTAAATAGAGTCATTTTGACCAAAAACATTTTTTTAGGCCATTGGTTACCAAATGCAATTATCTTGTCCAAAACCGGCTTTTTAAGACTCTAATAGACGAAAATACAATCATTTTGACTAAATTTTTTTTCAAACCTTCGGTGACCAAATGCAGTTATTTTGACTAAAAAGGAATTTTTAGACACATGGAGACCAAAATAGAGTCATTTTGACCAAAAAAATGTTTTCAGATCACTGGTAACGAAATGCAATTATCTTGTCTAAAAGCAGTGTTTTAAGACTCTAAAAGACAAAAATACAGTCATTTTGGCTAAAAAAGTTTTTCAGACCTTTGGTGACCAAATGCAGTTATTTTGACTAAAAAAGGCTTTTTAGACACTTGGAGACCAAAATAGAATCATTTTGACCAAAAAAATGTTTTCAGATCACTGCATACGAAATGCAATTATCTTGTCTAAAACCGGATTTTTAAGACTCTAAAAGACAAAAATACAGTCATTATGGCTAAATAAAGGTTTTCAGACCTTTGGTGACAAAATGCATTTATTTTGACTAAAATAAGCTTTTTAGACACTTGGAGACCAAAATAGAGTCATTTTGACCCAAACAAATGTTTCATGCGATTGGTTACCAAATGCAATTATCTTGTCCAAAACCGGCTTTTTAAGACTCTAATAGACGAAAATACAATAATTTAAACTACATTTTTTTCAGACCTTTGGTGACCAAATACAGTTATTTTGACTAAAAGGGGCTTTTTAGACACTTGGAGACCAAAATAGAGTCATTTTGACCAAAAAAATGTTTTCAGATCACTGGTTACGAAATGCAATTATCTTGTCTAAAACCGGCTTTTTAAGACTCTAAAAGACAAAAATACAGTCATTTTGGCTAAAAAAGTTTTTCAGACCTTTGGTGACCAAACGTAGTTATTTTGACTAAAATAAGCTTTTTAGACACTTGGAGATCAAAATAGAGTCATTTTGACCAAAAAATGTTTTCAGATCACTGGTAACGAAATGCAATTATCTTGTCTAAAACCAGCTTTTTAAGACTAAAAGACAAAAACACAGTCATTTTGGCTAAAAAAAAGTTTTTCAGACCTTGTGTGACCAAACGTAGTTATTTTGGCTAAAAATGGCTTTTTAGACACTTGGAGACCTAAATAGAGTCATTTTGATCAAAAACATTTTTTCAGGCCATTAGTTACCAAATGTCGTTTATCTTGCCTAAAAGCAGTGTTTTAAGACACTAAAAGACAAAAATACAGTCATTTTGGCTTACAAAAGTTTTTCAAACCTTTGGTGACCAAACGTAGTTATTTTGACTAAAAAGGGCTTTTAAGACACTTGGAGACCTAAATAAAGTCATTTTGACCAAAAACATTTTTTCTGGCCATTGGTTACCAAATGTCGTTTATCTTGTCTAAAAGCAGTGTTTTAAGACTCTAAAAGACAAAAATACAGTCATTTTGGATAAAAAAAGTTTTTCAGAATTGGGGGACCAACCGTAGTTATTTTGACTAAAAAGGGCTTTTTAGACACTTTTTTAAAAACATTTTTTCAGGCCATTGGTTACCAAGAGTAGTTTATCTTGTCTAAAAGCGGTGTTTTAAGACTCTAAAAGACAAAAATACAGTCATTTTGGCTAAAAAAAAGGTTTTCAGACCTTTGGTGACAAAATGCCTTTATTTTGACTAAAATAAGCTTTTTAGACAATTGGAGACCAAAATAGAGTCATTTTGACCCAAACAAATGTTTCATGCGATTGGTTACCAAATGCAATTATCTTGTCCAAAACCGGCTTTTTAAGACTCTAATAGACGAAAATACAATAATTTAAACTACATTTTTTTCAGACCTTTGGTGACCAAATACAGTTATTTTGACTAAAAGGGGCTTTTTAGACACTTGGAGACCAAAATAGAGTCATTTTGAGCCAAACAAATGTTTCAGGCGATTGGTTACCAAATTCAATTATCTTGTCAAAAACCGGCTTTTTAAGACTCTTAAAGACAAAAATACAGTCATTTTGGCTAAAAAAGTTTTTCAGACCTTTGGTGACCAAATGCAGTTATTTTAACTAAAAAAGGCTTTTTAGACACTTGGAGACCAAAATAGAGTCATTTTGAGCCAAACAAATGTTTCAGGCGATTGGTTACCAAATGCAATTATTTTGTCAAAAACCGGCTTTTTAAGACTCTAATAGACGAAAATACAATCATTTAAACTACATTTTTTCAGACCTTTTTTTGTGACCAAATACAGATATTTCGACCAAAAGGGTCCTTTTAGACAATTGGAGACCAAAATAGAGTCATATTGACCCAAAAAATTTTTTCAGGCGATTGGTTATCAAATGCAATTATCTTGATCAAAACCGGCTTTTTAAGACTCTAATAAACGAAAATACAATCATTTTGACTACATTTTTTTTCAGACCTTTGGTGCAAATAACTGCATTTGGTCACCAAAGGTCTGAAAACCTTTTTTTAGCCAATATGACTGTATTTCTGTCTTTTAGAGTCTTAAAACACTGATTTTAGACAAGATAAACTACATTTGGTAACCAATGGCCTGAAAAAAATGTTTTTGGTCAAAATGACTCTATTTAGGTCTCCAAGTGTCTAAAAAGCCCTTTTTATTCAAAATAACTATGTTTGGTCACCAAAGGTCTGAAAAACTATTTTAGCCAAAATGACTGTATTTTTGTCTTTTAGAGTCTTAAAAAGCCGGTTTTAAACAAGATAATTGCATTTCGTTACCAGTGATCTGAAAACATTTTTTTGGTCAAAATGACTCTATTTTGGTCTCCAAGTGTCTAAAAAGCATTTTTAGTCAAAATAACTGCATTTGGTCACCAAAGGCCTGAAAAACTTTTTTTAGCCAAAATGACTATTTTTGTCTTTAAGAGTCTTAAAAAGCCGGTTTTAGACAAGATAATTGCATTTCATAACCAGTGATCTGAAAACATTTTTTTGGTCAAAATGACTCTATTTTGGTCTCCAAGTGCCTAAAAAGCCCCTTTTAGTCAAAATAACTGCATTTGGTCACCAAAGGTCTGAAAAAAATGTAGTCAAAATGATTGTATTTTCGTCTATTAGAGTCTTAAAAAGCCGGTTTTGGACAAGATAATTGCATTTGGTAACCAATCGCCTGAAACATTTGTTTGGGTTAAGATGACTCTATTTTGGTCTCCAAGTGTCTAAAAAGCCCTTTTTAGTCAAAATAACTACGGTTGGTCCCCCAATTCTGAAAAACTTTTTTTATCCAAAATGACTGTATTTTTGTCTTTTAGAGTCTTAAAAAGCTGGTTTTAGACAAGATAATTGCATTTCGTTACCAGTGATCTGAAAACATTTTTTGGTCAAAATGACTCTATTTTGGTCTCCAAGTGTCTAAAAACCTTATTTTAGTCAAAAAAAATGCATTTTGTCACCAAAGGTCTGAAAACCTTTTTTTTAGCCAAAATGACTGTATTTTTGTCTTTAAGAGTCTTAAAAAGCCGGTTTTTGACAAGATAATTGAATTTGGTAACCAATCGCCTGAAACATTTGTTTGGCTCAAAATTACTCTATTTTGGTCTCCAAGTGTCTAAAAAGCCCCTTTTAGTCAAAATAACTGTATTTGGTCACCAAAGGTCTGAAAAAAATGTAGTTTAAATTATTGTATTTTCGTCTATTAGAGTCTTAAAAAGCCGGTTTTGGACAAGATAATTGCATTTGGTAACCAATCGCATGAAACATTTGTTTGGGTCAAAATGACTCTATTTTGGTCTCCAATTGTCTAAAAAGCTTATTTTAGTCAAAATAAAGGCATTTTGTCACCAAAGGTCTGAAAACCTTTTTTTTAGCCAAAATGACTGTATTTTTGTCTTTTAGAGTCTTAAAACACCGCTTTTAGACAAGATAAACTACTCTTGGTAACCAATGGCCTGAAAAAATGTTTTTAAAAAAGTGTCTAAAAAGCCCTTTTTAGTCAAAATAACTACGTTTGGTCACACAAGGTCTGAAAAACTTTTTTTTAACCAAAATGACTGTATTTTTGTCTTTTAGTCTTAAAAAGCCGGTTACCAGTGATCTGAAAACACGTCTCCAAGTGTCTAAAAAGACCCTTTTGGTCAAAATATCTGTATTTGATCACCAAAGGTTTTAAAAAAAAATGTAGTTTAAATGATTGTATTTTCGTCTATTAGAGTCTTAAAAAGCCGGTTTTTGACAAGATTATTGCATTTGGTAACCAATCGCCTGAAACATTTGTTTGGGTCAAAATGACTCAATTTTGGTCTTCAAGTGTCTAAAAAGCCTTTATTAGTCAAAATAACTGCATTTGGTCACCAAAGGTCTGAAAAACCTTTTTAGCCAAAATGACTGCATTTCTGTCTTTTAGAGTCTTAAAAAGCCGGTTTTTAGACAAGATAATTGCATTTCGTTACCAGTGATCTGAAAACATTTTTTTGGTCAAAATGACTCTATTTTGGTTTCCAAGTGTCTAAAAAGCCCTTTTTAGTCAAAATAACTATATTTGGTCACCAAAGGTCTGAAATAAAAAATTAGTCAAAATGACTGTATTTTCGTCTATTAGAGTCTTAAAAAGCCAGTTTTTGACAAGATAATTGCATTTGGTAACCAATCGCCTGAAACATTTGTTTGCGTCAAAACGACTCTATTTAGGTCTCCAAGTGTCTAAAAACCCTATTTTAGTCAAAATAAATGCATTTGTTCACCAAAGGTCTGAAAACCTTTTTTAGCCAAAATGACTATATTTTTGTATTTTAGAGTCTTAAAACACCGCTTTTAGACAAGGTAAGTACTCTTGGTAACCAATGGCCTGAAAAAATGTTTTTGGTCAAAATGACTCTATTTAGGTCTCCAAGTGTCTAAAAAGCCCTTTTTAGTCAAAATAACTACGTTTGGTCACCAAAGGTTTGAAAAACTTTTTTAGCCAAAATGACTGTATTTTTGTCTTTTAGAGTCTTAAAAAGCCGGTTTTAGACAAGATAATTGCATTTCGTTACCAGTGATCTGAAAACATTTTTTTGGTCAAAATGACTCTATTTTGGTCTTCAAGTGTCTAAAAAGCCCCTTTTAGTCAAAATAACAGTATTTGGTCACCAAATTTCTGAAAAAAAAATGTAGTCAAAATGATTGTATTTTCGTCTATTAGAGTCTTAAAAAGCCGGTTTTGGACAAGATAATTGCATTTGGGAACCAATCGCCTGAAACATTTGTTTGGGTCAAAATTACTATTTTGGTCTCCAAGTGTCTAAAAAGCCTACTTTAGTCAAAATAAATGCATTTGTTCACCAAAGGTCTGAAAACCTTTTTTTTAGCCAAAATGACTGTATTTTTGTCTTTTAGAGTCTTAAAAAGCCGGTTTTAGACAAGATAATTGCATTTCGTATGCAGTGATCTGAAAACATTTTTTTGGTCAAAATGATTCTATTTTGGTCTCCAAGTGTCTAAAAAGCCTTTTTTAGTCAAAATAACTGCATTTGGTCACCAAAGGTCTGAAAAACTTTTTTTAGCCAAAATGACTGTATTTTTGTCTTTTAGAGTCTTAAAACACTGCTTTTAGACAAGATAAACTACATTTGGTAACCAATGGCCTGAAAAAATGTTTTTGGTCAAAATGACTCTATTTAGGTCTCCAAGTGTCCAAAAAGCCCTTTTTAGTCAAAATAACTACGTTTGGTCACCAAAGGTCTGAAAAACTTTTTTAGCCAAAATGACTGTATTTTTGTCTTTTAGAGTCTTAAAAAGCCGGTTTTAGACAAGATAATTGCATTTCGTTATCAGTGATCTGAAAACATTTTTTTGGTCAAATGACTCTATTTTGGTCTCCATGTGTCTAAAAATCCCTTTTTAGTCAAAATAACTGCATTTGGTCACCAAAGGTCTGAAAAACTTTTTTAGCCAAAATGACTGTATTTTCGTCTATTAGAGTCTTAAAAAGCCGGTTTTAGACAAGATAATTGCATTTGGTAACCAATCGCCTGAAACATTTGTTTGGGTCAAAATGACTGTATTTTGGTCTCCAAGTGTCTAAAAAAGACTTTTTTAGTCAAAATAACTGCATTTGGTCACCAAAGGTCTGAAAAACTTTTTTAGCCAAAATGACTGTATTTTTGTCTTTTAGAGTCTTAAAAAGCCGGTTTTAGACAAGATAATTGCATTTCGTTACCAGTGATCTGAAAACATTTTTTTGGTCAAAATGACTCTATTTTGGTCTCCAAGTGTCTAAACACCTTATTTTAGTCAAAATAAATGCATTTTGTCACCAAAGGTCTGAAAACCTTTTTTGTAGCCAAAATGACTGTATTTTTGTCTTTTAGAGTCTTAAAACACTGCTTTTAGACAAGATAAACTACTCTTGGTAACCAATGGCCTGAAAAAATGTTTTTGGTCAAAATGACTCTATTTAGGTCTCCAAGTGTCTTAAAAGCCTTTTTTAGTCAAAATAACTACGTTTGGTCACACAAGGTCTGAAAAACTTTTTTTTAACCAAAATGACTGTATTTTTGTCTTTTAGTCTTAAAAAGCCGGTTACCAGTGATCTGAAAACACGTCTCCAAGTGTCTAAAAAGACCCTTTTGGTCAAAATATCTGTATTTGATCACCAAAGGTTTTAAAAAAAAATGTAGTTTAAATGATTGTATTTTCGTCTATTAGAGTTTTAAAAAGCCGGTTTTTGACAAGATAATTGCATTTGGTAACCAATCGCCTGAAACATTTGTTTGGGTCAAAATGACTAAATTTTGGTCTTCAAGTGTCTAAAAAGCCTTTATTAGTCAAAATAACTGCATTTGGTCACCAAAGGTCTGAAAAACTTTTTTAGCCAAAATGACTGCATTTCTGTCTTTTAGAGTCTTAAAAAGCCGGTTTTAGACATTTCGTTACCAGTGATCTGAAAACATTTTTTTGGTCAAAATGACTCTACTTTGGTCTCCAAGTGTCTAAAAAGCATTTTTAGTCAAAAAATCTGCATTTGGTCACCAAAGGCCTGAAAAACTTTTTTTAGCCAAAATGACTATTTTTGTCTTTAAGAGTCTTAAAAAGCCGGTTTTAGACAAGATAATTGCATTTCATAACCAGTGATCTGAAAACATTTTTTTGGTCAAAATGACTCTATTTTGGTCTCCAAGTGCCTAAAAAGCCCCTTTTAGTCAAAATAACTGCATTTGGTCACCAAAGGTCTGAAAAAAATGTAGTCAAAATGATTGTATTTTCGTCTATTAGAGTCTTAAAAAGCCGGTTTTGGACAAGATAATTGCATTTGGTAACCAATCGCCTGAACCATTTGTTTGGGTTAAGATGACTCTATTTTGGTCTCCAAGTGTCTAAAAAGCCCTTTTTAGTCAAAATAACTACGGTTGGTCCCCCAATTCTGAAAAACTTTTTTTATCCAAAATGACTGTATTTTTGTCTTTTAGAGTCTTAAAAAGCCGGTTTTAGACAAGATAATTGCATTTCGTTACCAGTGATCTGAAAACATTTTTTGGTCAAAATGACTCTATTTTGGTCTCCAAGTGTCTAAAAACCTTATTTTAGTCAAAATAAATGCATTTTGTCACCAAAGGTCTGAAAACCTTTTTTTTTAGCCAAAATGACTGTATTTTTGTCTTTAAGAGTCTTAAAAAGCCGGTTTTTGACAAGATAATTGCATTTGGTAACCAATCGCCTGAAACATTTGTTTGGCTCAAAATTACTCTATTTTGGTCTCCAAGTGTCTAAAAAGCCCCTTTTAGTCAAAATAACTGTATTTGGTCACCAAAGGTCTGAAAAAAATGTAGTTTAAATTATTGTATTTTCGTCTATTAGAGTCTTAAAAAGCCGGTTTTGGACAAGATAATTGCATTTGGTAACCAATCGCATGAAACATTTGTTTGGGTCAAAATGACTCTATTTTGGTCTCCAATTGTCTAAAAAGCTTATTTTAGTCAAAATAAAGGCATTTTGTCACCAAAGGTCTGAAAACCTTTTTTTTAGCCAAAATGACTGTATTTTTGTCTTTTAGAGTCTTAAAACACCGCTTTTAGACAAGATAAACTACTCTTGGTAACCAATGGCCTGAAAAAATGTTTTTAAAAAAGTGTCTAAAAAGCCCTTTTTAGTCAAAATAACTACGTTTGGTCACACAAGGTCTGAAAAACTTTTTTTTAACCAAAATGACTGTATTTTTGTCTTTTAGTCTTAAAAAGCCGGTTACCAGTGATCTGAAAACACGTCTCCAAGTGTCTAAAAAGACCCTTTTGGTCAAAATATCTGTATTTGATCACCAAAGGTTTTAAAAAAAAATGTAGTTTAAATGATTGTATTTTCGTCTATTAGAGTCTTAAAAAGCCGGTTTTTGACAAGATTATTGCATTTGGTAACCAATCGCCTGAAACATTTGTTTGGGTCAAAATGACTCAATTTTGGTCTTCAAGTGTCTAAAAAGCCTTTATTAGTCAAAATAACTGCATTTGGTCACCAAAGGTCTGAAAAACCTTTTTAGCCAAAATGACTGCATTTCTGTCTTTTAGAGTCTTAAAAAGCCGGTTTTTAGACAAGATAATTGCATTTCGTTACCAGTGATCTGAAAACATTTTTTTGGTCAAAATGACTCTATTTTGGTTTCCAAGTGTCTAAAAAGCCCTTTTTAGTCAAAATAACTATATTTGGTCACCAAAGGTCTGAAATAAAAAATTAGTCGAAATGACTGTATTTTCGTCTATTAGAGTCTTAAAAAGCCGGTTTTTGACAAGATAATTGCATTTGGTAACCAATCGCCTGAAACATTTGTTTGCGTCAAAACGACTCTATTTAGGTCTCCAAGTGTCTAAAAACCCTATTTTAGTCAAAATAAATGCATTTGTTCACCAAAGGTCTGAAAACCTTTTTTAGCCAAAATGACTATATTTTTGTATTTAAGAGTCTTAAAACACCGCTTTTAGACAAGGTAAGTACTCTTGGTAACCAATGGCCTGAAAAAATGTTTTTGGTCAAAATGACTCTATTTAGGTCTCCAAGTGTCTAAAAAGCCATTTTTAGTCAAAATAACTACGTTTGGTCACCAAAGGTTTGAAAAACTTTTTTAGCCAAAATGACTGTATTTTTGTCTTTTAGAGTCTTAAAAAGCCGGTTTTAGACAAGATAATTGCATTTCGTTACCAGTGATCTGAAAACATTTTTTTGGTCAAAATGACTCTATTTTGGTCTTCAAGTGTCTAAAAAGCCCCTTTTAGTCAAAATAACAGTATTTGGTCACCAAATTTCTGAAAAAAAAATGTAGTCAAAATGATTGTATTTTCGTCTATTAGAGTCTTAAAAAGCCGGTTTTGGACAAGATAATTGCATTTGGAAACCAATCGCCTGAAACATTTGTTTGGGTCAAAATTACTATTTTGGTCTCCAAGTGTCTAAAAAGCCTACTTTAGTCAAAATAAATGCATTTGTTCACCAAAGGTCTGAAAACCTTTTTTTTAGCCAAAATGACTGTATTTTTGTCTTTTAGAGTCTTAAAAAGCCGGTTTTAGACAAGATAATTGCATTTCGTATGCAGTGATCTGAAAACATTTTTTTGGTCAAAATGATTCTATTTTGGTCTCCAAGTGTCTAAAAAGCCTTTTTTAGTCAAAATAACTGCATTTGGTCACCAAAGGTCTGAAAAACTTTTTTTAGCCAAAATGACTGTATTTTTGTCTTTTAGAGTCTTAAAACACTGCTTTTAGACAAGATAAACTACATTTGGTAACCAATGGCCTGAAAAAATGTTTTTGGTCAAAATGACTCTATTTAGGTCTCCAAGTGTCCAAAAAGCCCTTTTTAGTCAAAATAACTACGTTTGGTCACCAAAGGTCTGAAAAACTTTTTTTAGCCAAAATGACTGTATTTTTGTCTTTTAGAGTCTTAAAAAGCCGGTTTTAGACAAGATAATTGCATTTCGTTACCAGTGATCTGAAAACATTTTTTTGGTCAAATGACTCTATTTTGGTCTCCATGTGTCTAAAAATCCCTTTTTAGTCAAAATAACTGCATTTGGTCACCAAAGGTCTGAAAAACTTTTTTAGCCAAAATGACTGTATTTTCGTCTATTAGAGTCTTAAAAAGCCGGTTTTAGACAAGATAATTGCATTTGGTAACCAATCGCCTGAAACATTTGTTTGGGTCAAAATGACTGTATTTTGGTCTCCAAGTGTCTAAAAAAGACTTTTTTAGTCAAAATAACTGCATTTGGTCACCAAAGGTCTGAAAAACTTTTTTAGCCAAAATGACTGTATTTTTGTCTTTTAGAGTCTTAAAAAGCCGGTTTTAGACAAGATAATTGCATTTCGTTACCAGTGATCTGAAAACATTTTTTTGGTCAAAATGACTCTATTTTGGTCTCCAAGTGTCTAAACACCTTATTTTAGTCAAAATAAATGCATTTTGTCACCAAAGGTCTGAAAACCTTTTTTGTAGCCAAAATGACTGTATTTTTGTATTTTAGAGTCTTAAAACACCGCTTTTAGACAAGATAAACTACTCTTGGTAACCAATGGCCTGAAAAAATGTTTTTGGTCAAAATGACTCTATTTAGGTCTCCAAGTGTCTAAAAAGTCCTTTTTAGTCAAAATAACTACGTTTGGTCACCAAAGGTTTGAAAAACTTTTTTAGCCAAAATGACTGTATTTTTGTCTTTTAGAGTCTTAAAAAGCCGGTTTTAGACAAGATAATTGCATTTCGTTACCAGTGATCTGAAAACATTTTTTTTGGTCAAAATGACTCTATTTTGGTCTCCAAGTGTCTAAAAAGCCCCTTTTAATCAAAATAACTGTATTTGGTCACCAAAGGTCTGAAAAAAAAAATGTAGTCAAAATGATTGTATTTTCGTCTATTAGAGTCTTAAAAAGCCGGTTTTGGACAAGATAATTGCATTTGGTAACCAATCGCCTGAAACATTTGTTTGGGTCAAAATGACTATTTTGGTCTCCAAGTGTCTAAAAATCCTATTTTAGTCAAAATAAATGCATTTGTTCACCAAAGGTCTGAAAACCTTTTTTTAGCCAAAATGACTGTATTTTTGTCTTTTAGAGTCTTAAAAAGCCGGTTTTAGACAAGATAATTGCATTTCGTATGCAGTGATCTGAAAACATTTTTTGGTCAAAATGATTCTATTTTGGTCTCCAAGTGTCTAAAAAGCCATTTTTAGTCAAAATAACTGCATTTGGTCACCAAAGGTCTGAAAAACTTTTTTAGCCAAAATGACTGTATTTTTGTCTTTTAGAGTCTTAAAACACTGCTTTTAGACAAGATAAACTACATTTGGTAACCAATGGCCTGAAAAAATGTTTTTGGTCAAAATGACTCTATTTAGGTCTCCAAGTGTCCAAAAAGCCCTTTTTAGTCAAAATAACTACGTTTGGTCACCAAAGGTCTGAAAAACTTTTTTAGCCAAAATGACTGTATTTTTGTCTTTTAGAGTCTTAAAAAGCCGGTTTTAGACAAGATAATTGCATTTCGTTACCAGTGATCTGAAAACATTTTTTTGGGCAAAATAACTCTATTTTGGTCTCCATGTGTCTAAAAATCCCTTTTTAGTCAAAATAACTGCATTTGGTCACCGAAGGTCTGAAAAAAAAATTTAGTCAAAATGATTGTATTTTCGTCTCTTAGAGTCTTAAAAAGCCGGTTTTGGACAAGATAATTGCATTTGGTAACCAATCGCCTGAAACATTTGTTTGGGTCAAAATGACTCTATTTTGGTCTCCAGGTGTCTAAAAAAGCCTTTTTTAGTCAAAATAACTGCATTTGGTCACCAAAGGTCTGAAAAACTTTTTTAGCCAAAATGACTATATTTTTGTCTTTTAGAGTCTTAAAAAGCCGGTTTTAGACAAGATAATTGCATTTCGTTACCAGTGATCTGAAAACATTTTTTGGTCAAAATGACTCTATTTTGGTCTCCATGTGTCTAAAAAGCCCTTTTTAGTCAAAATAACTATATTTGGTCACCAAAGGTCTGAAATAAAAAATTAGTCAAAATGACTGTATTTTCGTCTATTAGAGTCTTAAAAAGCCGGTTTTTGACAAGATAATTGCATTTGGTAACCAATCGCCTGAAACATTTGTTTGGGTCAAAACGACTCTATTTAGGTCTTCAAGTGTCTAAAAACCCTATTTTAGTCAAAATAAATGCATTTGTTCACCAAAGGTCTGAAAACCTTTTTTAGCCAAAATGACTATATTTTTGTATTTTAGAGTCTTAAAACACCGCTTCAAGACAAGGTAAAGTACCAATGGCCTGAAAAAATGTTTTTGGTCAAAATGACTCTATTTAGGTCTCCAAGTGTCTAAAAAGCCCTTTTTAGTCAAAATAACTACGTTTGGTCACCAAAGGTTTGAAAATCTTTTTTAGCCAACAGACTGTATTTTTGTCTTTTAGAGTCTTAAAAAGCCGGTTTTAGACAAGATAATTGCATTTCGTTACCAGTGATCTGAAAACATATTTTTGGTCAAAATGACTCTATTTTGGTTTCCAAGTGTCTAAAAGCTTATTTAAGTCAAAATAAATGCATTTGGTCACCAAAGGTCTGAAAACCTTTTTTTTTAGCCAAAATGACTGTATTTTTGTCTATTAGAGTCTTAAAAAGCCGGTTTTAGACAAGATAATTGCATTTCGTTACCAGTGATCTGAAAACATTTTTTTGGTCAAAATGACTCTATTTTGGTCTCCAAGTGTCTAAAAAGCCCTTTTTAGTCAAAATAACTGCATTTGGTCACCAAAGGTCTGAAATAAAATTTTTTCAAAATGACTGTATTTTCATCTACTAGAGTCTTAAAAAGCCGGTCTTGGACAAGATAATTGCATTTGGTAACCAACCGCCTGAACCATTTGTTTGGGTCAAAATGACTCTATTTTGGTCTCCAAGTGTCTAAAAAGCAGTTATTTTTTTGCATTTAATCACCAAAGGTCTGATTTTTTTTTTAATATTTATTGAGTATACTACGTTCTTCGCTGTAAATTTTTGTCTTTTAGAGCCTTAAAAAGCCGGTTTTAGACAAGATTTTAGACATTTGGCTCCAATGGCCTGAATTTTTTTTTTGTTAAAATAACTATTTTGGTCTCCAAGTGTCTAAAAAGCCTTTTTTAGTCAATATAACTGCATTTGGTCACCAAAGCTCTGAAAAACTTTTTTAGTCAAAATGACTGTATTTTTGACTTTTAGAGTCTTAAAAAGCCAGTTTTAGACAAGATAACTGCATTTTGCTCTCCAATGGCCTGATTTTTTTATTGGTCAAAATGACTATTTTGGTCTCCAAGTGTCTAAAAATCCTTTTTTAGTCAAAATAACGGCATTTGTTCACCAAAGGTCTGAACATTTTTTTAGTCAAAATGACTGTATTTTTGTCTTTTAGAGCCTTAAAAAGCCGGGTTTAGACAAGATTTGTCTAAAACTGGCCATTTGGGCTCCAATGGCCTGAAAAGATATTTTCAGTCAAAATTACTCTATTTTGGTCTCCAAGTTTCTTAAAATCCTTTTTTAGTCAAAATAACTGCATTTGGTCACCAAAGGTCAGAAAAAAAATGTAGTCAAAATGACTATATTTTTGTCTTTTAGAGCCTTAAAAAGCCGGTTTTAGACAAGATTTTAGACATTTGGCTCCAATGGCCTGAAAAAAATGTTTTGGTCTAAATGACTCTATTTTGGTCTCCAAGTGTCTAAAAACCTTTTGTTAGTCAAAATAACGGCATTTGGTCACCAAAGATCTGAAAAAAAATTTTTGTAAAAATGACTGTATTTTTGTCGTTTAGAGCCTTAAAAAGCCGTTTTTAGACTTGATTTGTCTAAAACAGGCCATTTGGGCTCCAATAATGGCCTGAAAAAAGTTTTTGGTCAAAATGACTCTATTTTGGTCTCCAAGTGTCTAAAAAGCCTTTTTAAGTCAGAGTCTGCAGAGTCGGAGAAACATGTTGGACCTGGGTGACCCCACTACTCTAGGATATGGTTCATAATTTTATTGATCACATATTTTCTATATTGACTGTCTTTTGATGCCCTTGCATCTGTGTCTTTTTTAACAATTTTGTACACATGTATTAATAAAATCATTATATATTAAATTGGTCTTCTATTTATCTATTCTTGCCAAGTAACTCCTGCCTACAAAGTCCCAGGTTGGGTGTTTCCTCAGAATACATAGTTCCCTGTGGGGCTCATTTAGGGTCTGGTGTATTGGAACATCAATACCACTTGATACACTTTTTTCTCATATGTCCTTAGGGATGTGGCAGGACCTTTCTTGGCTTACTGGCATTTAGGGTCGGCACCTAACATTTTCTACTTACTTCTGCATCCTGTGAATGCCTAATGTACCTTTAGCCACAGAATACTACGTTCTTAGCAGTCAGGTAAACCCATGTGAGCTAATTTTTGGGGCCTATACAGGCCGACACTTACTTCTGTATACTGTGTGAATGCCTGATGTACCTCTAGCCATCCAATAATACGTTCTTTGCTGTCAGTTAAACCCATGTGAGCTACGTTTTGGGGCCTAAACAGGCCGACACTTACTTCTGTATACAGGCAATGCCTGATGTACCTCCAGCCATCAAATACACTACGTTCTTTGGTGTCAGTTAAAACTATGTGAGCTAATTTTTGGGGTCTATAAAGGCCGACACTTATTTCTGTATACTGGAAATGCCTAATGTACCTCCAGCCATCAAATACACTACGTTCTTTGCTGTCAGTTAAACCCATGTGAGCTAATTTTTGGAGCTTATACAGGCCGACACTTCTGTATACTGTGAATGCCTAATGTACCTCCAGCCATCAAATACAGTACGTTCTTTGCTGTCAGTTAAACCCATGTGAGCTAATTTTTGGGGCTGTACAGGCTGACACTTACTTCTGTATCCTGTGAATGCCTAATGTACCTTCAGCCACAGAATACTACGTTATTAGCTGTCAGTTAAACCCATGTGGGCTAATTTTTGGGGACTATACAGGCCGACACTTACTTCTGTATCCTGTGAATGCCTAATGTACCTTGAGCCTCCAAATACTACATACTTAGCTGTCAGGTAAACCCATGTGAGCTAATTTTTGGGGCCTATACATGCCGACACTTACTTCTGTATACTGTGTAAATGCCTAATGTACCTCTAAACAAAACGATTCAGGATGCTCATAATTGTCCGTTATGTTCCGCGGAAAGACCTTCTCTTTGCCACAAGTTCTGGTCCTGTCCCTATATCACGACATATCTTGTCTAAAACCGGCTTTTTAAAACTAAAAGACAAAAATACAGTCATTTTGACTTAAAAAAAATTCAGACCTTTGGTGACCAAATGCAGTTATTTTGACTAAAAAAGGCTTTTTAGACGCTTGAAGAACAAAATAAAGTCATTTTGACCAAAATAGTTTTTTCAGGCCATTGAAGACAAAATGCAGTTATTTTGTCTAAACCGGCTTTATAAGAATCTAAAAGACAAAAATATTCATTTTGACTAAATTTTTTTCCAGACCTTTGGTGACCAAATGCAGTTATTTTGACTAAAAAAGGCTTTTTAGACAATTGGAGACCAAAATACAGTAATTTTGACCCCCAAAAATTTTTCAGGCCATTGGAGACCAAATGCAGTTATCTTGTCTAAAACCGGCTTTTTAAGACTAAAAGACAAAAATACAGTCATTTTGACTTAAAAAAAATGTCAGACCTTTGGTGACCAAATGCAGTTATTTTGACTAAAAAAGGCTTTTTAGACACTTGGAGACCAAAATACAGTCATTTTACCCAAAAAGTTTTTTCAGGCCATTGGAGACAAACTGCAGTTATCTTGCCTAAAACCGTCTTTATAAGACTCTAAAAAACAAAATTCAGTTATTTTGACTAAAAAATGTTTTCAGACCTTTGGTGAACAAAATGCAGTTCTTTTGACTAAAAAAGGATTTTTAGACACTTGAAGACCAAAATACAGTCATTGTGACCCACATAGTTTTGTAGGCCATTGGAGACCAAATGCAGTTATCTTATCTAAAACCGGCTTTTTAAGACTCTAAAAGACAAAAATACAGTCATTTTGACTAAAAAATGTTTTCAGACCTTTGGTGACCAAATGCAGTTCTTTTGACTAAAAAAGGCTTTTTAGACAATTGGAGACCAAAATACTGAAAAAATATTTTCAGGCCATTAGAGACCAAATGCAGTTATCTTGTCTAAAACCGGCTTTTTAAGACTCTAAAAGACAAAAATACAGTCATTTTGACTAAATTTTTTCCAGACCTTTGGTGACCAAATGCAGTTATTTTGACGAAAAAAGGCTTTTTAGACAATTGGAGACCAAAATACAGTCATTTTGACTAAAAAAATTTTTTCAGGCCATTGGAGACCAAATGCAGTTATCTTGTCTAAAACCGGCTTTTTAAGACTAAAAGACAAAAATACAGTCATTTTGACTTAAAAAAAAAATTCAGACCTTTGGTGACCAAATGCAGTTATTTTGACTAAAAAAGGCTTTTTAGACGCTTGAAGAACAAAATAAAGTCATTTTGACCAAAATAGTTTTTTCAGGCCATTGAAGACAAAATGCAGTTATTTTGTCTAAACCGGCTTTATAAGAATCTAAAAGACAAAAATATTCATTTTGACTAAATTTTTTTCCAGACCTTTGGTGACCAAATGCAGTTATTTTGACTAAAAAAGGCTTTTTAGACAATTGGAGACCAAAATACAGTAATTTTGACCCCCAAAAATTTTTCAGGCCATTGGAGACCAAATGCAGTTATCTTGTCTAAAACCGGCTTTTTAAGACTAAAAGCCAAATTACAGTCATTTTGACTTAAAAAAAATTTCAGACCTTTGGTGACCAAATGCAGTTATTTTGACTAAAAAAGGCTTTTTAGACACTTGGAGACCAAAATACAGTCATTTTACCCAAAAAGTTTTTTCAGGCCATTGGAGACAAACTGCAGTTATCTTGCCTAAAACCGTCTTTATAAGACTCTAAAAAACAAAATTCAGTTATTTTGACTAAAAAATGTTTTCAGACCTTTGGTGAACAAAATGCAGTTCTTTTGACTAAAAAAGGATTTTTAGACACTTGAAGACCAAAATACAGTCATTGTGACCCACATAGTTTTGTAGGCCATTGGAGACCAAATGCAGTTATCTTATCTAAAACCGGCTTTTTAAGACTCTAAAAGACAAAAATACAGTCATTTTGACTAAAAAATGTTTTCAGACCTTTGGTGACCAAATGCAGTTCTTTTGACTAAAAAAGGCTTTTTAGACACTTGAAGACCAAAATACAGTCATTGTGACCCACATAGTTTTGTAGGCCATTGGAGACCAAATGCAGTTATCTTATCTAAAACCGGCTTTTTAAGACTCTAAAAGACAAAAATACAGTCATTTTGACTAAAAAATGTTTTCAGACCTTTGGTGACCAAATGCAGTTCTTTTGACTAAAAAAGGCTTTTTAGACACTTGAAGACCAAAATACAGTCATTGTGACCCACATAGTTTTGTAGACCATTGGAGACCACATGCAGTTATCTTGTCTAAAACCGGCTTTTTAAGACTGTAAAAGACAAAAATATTTTTTTTTGACTAAATTTTTTTCCAGACCTTTGGTGACCAAATGCAGTTATTTTGACTAAAAAAGGCTTTTTAGACAATTGGAGACCAAAATACAGTCATTTTGACCCCAAAAAATTTTTCAGGCCATTGGAGACCAAATGCAGTTATCTTGTCTAAAACCGTTTTTTTAAGACTCTAAAAGCCAAAAATACAGTCATTTTGACTAAAAAATTATTTCCAACCTTTGGTGAACAAAATGCAGTTCTTTTGACTAAAAAAGGATTTTTAGACACTTGAAGACCAAAATACAGTCATTGTGACCCACATAGTTTTGTAGGCCATTGGAGACCAAATGCAGTTATCTTGTCTAAAACCGGCTTTTTAAGACTCTAAAAGACAAAAATACAGTCATTTTGACTAAAAAATGTTTTCAGACCTTTGGTGACCAAATGCAGTTCTTTTGACTAAAAAAGGCTTTATAGACATTGAAGACCAAAATACAGTCATTGTGACCCACATAGTTTTGTAGGCCATTGGAGACCACATGCAGTTATCTTGTCTAAAACCGGCTTTTTAAGACTAAAAGACAAAAATAGTCATTTTGACTTAAAAATTTTTTCAGACCTTTGGTGACCAAATGCAGTTCTTTTGACTAAAAAAAGGCTTTTTAGACACTTGAAGACCAAAATACAGTCATTGTGACCCACAGTTTTTCAGGCCATTGAAGACAAAATGCAGTTATCTTGTCTAAACCGACTTTTTTAAGAATCTAAAAGACAAAAATAGTCATTTTGACTAAATTTTTTTCAGACCTTTGGTGACCAAATGCAGTTATTTTGACTAAAAAAGGCTTTTTAGACAATTGGAGACCAAAATACTGAAAAAATATTTTCAGGCCATTAGAGACCAAATGCAGTTATCTTGTCTAAAACCGGCTTTTTAAGACTAAAAGACAAAAATACAGTCATTTTGACTTAAAAAAAAATTTTCAGACCTGTGGTGACCAAATGCAGTTATTTTGACTAAAAAATATAGAGAGACCAAAACACAGTCATTTTGACCCAAAACATTTTTTGAGGCCATTGGAGACAAAATGCAGATTTCTTGTCTAAAACCGGCTTTTTAAGACTGTAGAAGACAAAAATACAGTCATTTAGACAAAAAAACAATTTTCAGACCTTTGGTGACCAAATGCAGCTATTTTGACTAAAAAAGGCTTTTTTGATACTTGGAGACCAAAACAGAGTCATTTTGACCAAAAAATAAAATTTCAGGCCATTGGAGAGCAAATGCAGTTATCGTGTCTAATACAAGCGTTTTAAGACTTTAAAAGACAAAAATACAGTCATTTTGACTAAAAGTTTTTTCACACCTTTGGTGATCAAATAAAGTTATTTTGACTAAAAAAAGGATTTTTAGACACTTGGAGACCAAAATAGAGTCATTTTGACCAAAAACATTTTTTAGGCCATTGGTTACCAAATGCAGTTATTGTCTAAAACCGGCTTTTTAAGACTGTAAAAGACAAAAATAGTTATTTTGACTAAATTTTTTTCCAGACCTTTGGTGACCAAATGCAGTTATTTTGACTAAAAAAGGCTTTTTAGACAATTGGAGACCAAAATACAGTCATTTTGACCCCAAAGAATTTTTCAGGCCATTGGAAACCAAATGCAGTTATCTTGTCTAAAACCGGCTTTTTAAGACTAAAAGACAAAAATACAGTCATTTTGACTTAAAAAAAATGTCAGACCTTTGGTGACCAAATGCAGTTATTTTGACTAAAAAAGGCTTTTTAGACACTTGGAGACCAAAATACAGTCATTTTACCCAAAAAGTTTTTTCAGGCCATTGGAGACAAACTGCAGTTATCTTGCCTAAAACCGTCTTTATAAGACTCTAAAAAATAAAATTCAGTTATTTTGACAAAAAAATGTTTTCAGACCTTTGGTGAACAAAATGCAGTTCTTTTGACTAAAAAAGGATTTTTAGACACTTGAAGACCAAAATACAGTCATTGTGACCCACATAGTTTTGTAGGCCATTGGAGACCAAAATGCAGTTATCTTATCTAAAACCGGCTTTTTAAGACTCTAAAAGACAAAAATACAGTCATTTTGACTAAAAAATGTTTTCAGACCTTTGGTGACCAAATGCAGTTCTTTTGACTAAAAAAGGCTTTTTAGACAATTGGAGACCAAAATACTGAAAAAATATTTTCAGGCCATTAGAGACCAAATGCAGTTATCTTGTCTAAAACCGGCTTTTTAAGACTAAAAGACAAAAATACAGTCATTTTGACTTAAAATTTTTTTTCAGACCTTTGGTGACCAAATGCAGTTCTTTTGACTAAAAAAAAGGCTTTTTAGACACTTGAAGACCAAAATACAGTCATTGTGACCCACATAGTTTTGTAGACCATTGGAGACCACATGCAGTTATCTTGTCTAAAACCGGCTTTTTAAGACTAAAAGACAAAAATACAGTCATTTTGACTTAAAAAATTTTTTCAGACCTTTGGTGACCAAATGCAGTTCTTTTGACTAAAAAAAGGCTTTTTAGACACTTGAAGACCAAAATACAGTCATTGCGACCCACAGTTTTTCAGGCCATTGAAGACAAACTGCAGTTATCTTGCCTAAAACCGTCTTTATAAGACTCTAAAAAACAAAATTCAGTTATTTTGACTAAAAAATGTTTTCAGACCTTTGGTGAACAAAATGCAGTTCTTTTGACTAAAAAAGGATTTTTAGACACTTGAAGACCAAAATACAGTCATTGTGACCCACATAGTTTTGTAGGCCATTGGAGACCAAATGCAGTTATCTTATCTAAAACTGGCTTTTTAAGACTCTAAAAGACAAAAATACAGTCATTTTGACTAAAAAATGTTTTCAGACCTTTGGTGACCAAATGCAGTTCTTTTGACTAAAAAAGGCTTTTTAGACAATTGGAGACCAAAATACTGAAAAAATATTTTCAGGCCATTAAAGACCAAATGCAGTTATCTTGTCTAAAACCGGCTTTTTAAGACTAAAAGATAAAAATACAGTCATTTTGACTTAAAAAATTTTTTCAGACCTTTGGTGACCAAATGCAGTTCTTTTGACTAAAAAAAAGGCTTTTTAGACACTTGAAGACCAAAATACAGTCATTGTGACCCACATAGTTTTGTAGACCATTGGAGACCACATGCAGTTATCTTGTCTAAAACCGGCTTTTTAAGACTAAAAGACAAAAATACAGTCATTTTGACTTAAAAATTTTTTTCAGACCTTTGGTGACCAAATGCAGTTCTTTTGACTAAAAAAAGGCTTTTTAGACACTTGAAGACCAAAATACAGTCATTGCGACCCACAGTTTTTCAGGCCATTGAAGACAAACTTCAGTTATCTTGCCTAAAACCGTCTTTATAAGACTCTAAAAAACAAAATTCAGTTATTTTGACTAAAAAATGTTTTCAGACCTTTGGTGAACAAAATGCAGTTCTTTTGACTAAAAAAGGATTTTTAGACACTTGAAGACCAAAATACATTCATTGTGACCCACAGTGTTTCAGGCCATTGAAGACAAAATGCAGTTATCTTGTCTAAACCGACTTTTTTAAGAATCTAAAAGACAAAAATAGTCATTTTGACTAAAAAAATTTTCAGACCTTTGGTGACCAAATGCAGTTATTTTGACTAAAAAAGGCTTTTTAGACAATTGGAGACCAAAATACTGAAAAAATATTTTCAGGCCATTAGAGACCAAATGCAGTTATCTTGTCTAAAACCGGCTTTTTAAGACTAAAAGACAAAAATACAGTCATTTTGACTTAAAAAATTTTTTCAGACCTTTGGTGACCAAATGCAGTTATTTTGACTAAAAAATATAGAGAGACCAAAATACAGTCATTTTGACCCAAAACATTTTTTGAGGCCATTGGAGACAAAATGCAGATTTCTTGTCTAAAACCGGCTTTTTAAGACTGTAAAAGACAAAAATACAGTCATTTAGACAAAAAAACAATTTTCAGACCTTTGGTGACCAAATGCAGCTATTTTGACTAAAAAAGGCTTTTTTGATACTTGGAGACCAAAACAGAGTCATTTTGACCAAAAAATAAAATGTCAGGCCATTGGAGAGCAAATGCAGTTATCGTGTCTAATACAAGCGTTTTAAGACTTTAAAAGACATAAATACAGTCATTTTGACTAAAAGTTTTTTCACACCTTTGGTGATCAAATAAAGTTATTTTGACTAAAAAAAGGCTTTTTAGACACTTGGAGACCAAAATAGAGTCATTTTGACCCCCAAAAATTTTTCAGGCCATTAGTTACCAAATGCAGTTATCGTCTAAAACCGGCTTTTTAAGACTGTAAAAGACAAAAATACAGTTATTTTGACCAAATTTTTTCCAGACCTTTGGTGACCAAATGCAGTTATTTTGACGAAAAAAGGCTTTTTAGACAATTGGAGACCAAAACACAGTCATTTTGACTAAAAAAATTTTTTCAGGCCATTGGAGACCAAATGCAGTTATCTTGTCTAAAACCGGCTTTTTAAGACTAAAAGACAAAAATACATTAATTTTGACTTAAAAAATTTTTTTCAGACCTTTGGTGACCAAATGCAGTTATTTTGACTAAAAAATATAGAGAGACCAAAATACAGTCATTTTGACCCAAAACATTTTTTGAGGCCATTGGAGACAAAATGCAGATTTCTTGTCTAAAACCGGCTTTTTAAGACTGTAAAAGACAAAAATATAGTCATTTAGACAAAAAAACAATTTTCAGACCTTTGGTGACCAAATGCAGCTATTTTGACTATAAAAGGCTTTTTTCATACTTGGAGACCAAAACAGAGTCATTTTGACCAAAAAATTAAATTTCAGGCCATTGGAGAGCAAATGCAGTTATCGTGTCTAATACAAGTGTTTTAAGACTTTAAAAGACAAAAATACAGTCATTTTGACTAAAAGTTTTTTCACACCTTTGGTGATCAAATAAAGTTATTTTGACTAAAAAAAGGTTTTTAGACACTTGGAGACCAAAATAGAGTCATTTTGACCAAAAACATTTTTTCAGGCCATTGGTTACCAAATGCAGTTATTGTCTAAAACCGGCTTTTTAAGACTGTAAAAGACAAAAAAATTTATTTTGACTAAATTTTTTTCCAGACCTTTGGTGACCAAATGCAGTTATTTTGACTAAAAAAGGCTTTTTAGACAATTGGAGACCAAAATACAGTCATTTTGACCCCAAAAAATTTTTCAGGCCATTGGAGACCAAATGCAGTTATCTTGTCTAAAACCGGCTTTTTAAGACTAAAAGACAAAAATACAGTCATTTTGACTTAAAAAAATTTCAGACCTTTGGTGACCAAATGCAGTTATTTTGACTAAAAAAGGCTTTTTAGACACTTGAAGAACAAAATACAGTCATTTTGACCCCAAAGAATTTTTCAGGCCATTGGAAACCAAATGCAGTTATCTTGTCTAAAACCGGCTTTTTAAGACTAAAAGACAAAAATACAGTCATTTTGACTTAAAAAAAATTTCAGACCTTTGGTGACCAAATGCAGTTATTTTGACTAAAAAAGGCTTTTTAGACACTTGGAGACCAAAATACAGTCATTTTACCCAAAAAGTTTTTTCAGGCCATTGGAGACAAACTGCAGTTATCTTGCCTAAAACCGTCTTTATAAGACTCTAAAAAACAAAATTCAGTTATTTTGACTAAAAAATGTTTTCAGACCTTTGGTGAACAAAATGCAGTTCTTTTGACTAAGAAAGGATTTTTGGACACTTGAAGACCAAAATACAGTCATTGTGACCCACATAGTTTTGTAGGCCATTGGAGACCAAATGCAGTTATCTTATCTAAAACCGGCTTTTTAAGACTCTAAAAGACAAAAATACAGTCATTTTGACTAAAAAATGTTTTCAGACCTTTGGTGACCAAATGCAGTTCTTTTGACTAAAAAAGGCTTTTTAGACAATTGGAGACCAAAATACTGAAAAAATATTTTCAGGCCATTAGAGACCAAATGCAGTTATCTTGTCTAAAACCGGCTTTTTAAGACTAAAAGACAAAAATACAGTCATTTTGACTTAAAAAATTTTTTCAGACCTTTGGTGACCAAATGCAGTTCTTTTGACTAAAAAAAGGCTTTTTAGACACTTGAAGACCAAAATACAGTCATTGTGACCCACATAGTTTTGTAGACCATTGGAGACCACATGCAGTTATCTTGTCTAAAACCGGCTTTTTAAGACTAAAAGACAAAAATACAGTCATTTTGACTTAAAAATTTTTTTCAGACCTTTGATGACCAAATGCAGTTCTTTTGACTAAAAAAAAGGCTTTTTAGACACTTGAAGACCAAAATACAGTCATTGTGACCCACAGTTTTTCAGGCCATTGAAGACAAAATGCAGTTATCTTGTCTAAACCGACTTTTTTAAAAATCTAAAAGACAAAAATAGTCATTTTGACTAAAAAAATTTTCAGACCTTTGGTGACCAAATGCAGTTCTTTTGACTAAAAAAAAAGGCTTTTTAGACACTTGAAGACCAAAATACAGTCATTGTGACCCACAGTTTTTCAGGCCATTGAAGACAAAATGCAGTTATCTTGTCTAAACCGACTTTTTTAAGAATCTAAAAGACAAAAATAGTCATTTTGACTAAAAAAATTTTCAGACCTTTGGTGACCAAATGCAGTTATTTTGACTAAAAAAGGCTTTTTAGACAATTGGAGACCAAAATACTGAAAAAATATTTTCAGGCCATTAGAGACCAAATGCAGTTATCTTGTCTAAAACCGGCTTTTTAAGACTAAAAGACAAAAATACAGTCATTTTGACTTAAAAAATTTTTTCAGACCTTTGGTGACCAAATGCAGTTATTTTGACTAAAAAACATAGAGAGACCAAAATACAGTCATTTTGACCCAAAACATTTTTTGAGGCCATTGGAGACAAAATGCAGATTTCTTGTCTAAAACCGGCTTTTTAAGACTGTAAAAGACAAAAATACAGTCATTTAGACAAAAAAACAATTTTCAGACCTTTGGTGACCAAATGCAGCTATTTTGACTAAAAAAGGCTTTTTTGATACTTGGAGACCAAAACAGAGTCATTTTGACCTAAAAATAAAATTTCAGGCCATTGGAGAGCAAATGCAGTTATCGTGTCTAATACAAGCGTTTTAAGACTTTAAAAGACATAAATACAGTCATTTTGACTAAAAGTTTTTTCACACCTTTGGTGATCAAATAAAGTTATTTTGACTAAAAAAAGGCTTTTTAGACACTTGGAGACCAAAATAGAGTCATTTTGACCCAAAAAATTTTTTCAGGCCATTAGTTACCAAATGAAATTATCGTCTAAAACCGGCTTTTTAAGACTGTAAAAGACAAAAATACAGTTATTTTGACTAAATTTTTTCCAGACCTTTGGTGACCAAATGCAGTTATTTTGACGAAAAAAGGCTTTTTAGACAATTGGAGACCAAAATACAGTCATTTTGACTAAAAAAATTTTTTCAGGCCATTGGAGACCAAATGCAGTTATCTTGTCTAAAACCGGCTTTTTAAGACTAAAAGACAAAAATACATTAATTTTGACTTAAAATTTTTTTTCAGACCTTTGGTGACCAAATGCAGTTATTTTGACTAAAAAATATAGAGAGACCAAAATACAGTCATTTTGACCCAAAACATTTTTTCAGGCCATTGGAGACAAAATGCAGATTTCTTGTCTAAAACCGGATTTTTAAGACTGTAAAAGACAAAAATACAGTCATTTTGACAAAAAATGCAGTTATTTTGACGAAAAAAGGCTTTTTAGACAATTGGAGACCAAAATACAGTCATTTTGACTAAAAAAATTTTTTCAGGCCATTGGAGACCAAATGCAGTTATCTTGTCTAAAACCGGCTTTTTAAGACTAAAAGACAAAAATACATTAATTTTGACTTAAAATTTTTTTTCAGACCTTTGGTGACCAAATGCAGCTATTTTGACTATAAAAGGCTTTTTTCATACTTGGAGACCAAAACAGAGTCATTTTGACCAAAAAAATAAAATTTCAGGCCATTGGAGAGCAAATGCAGTTATCGTGTCTAATACAAGCGTTTTAAGACTTTAAAAGACAAAAATACAGTCATTTTGACTAAAAGTTTTTTCACACCTTTGGTGATCAAATAAAGTTATTTTGACTAAAAAAAGGTTTTTAGACACTTGGAGACCAAAATAGAGTCATTTTGACCAAAAACATTTTTTCAGGCCATTGGTTACCAAATGCAGTTATTGTCTAAAACCGGCTTTTTAAGACTGTAAAAGACAAAAATATTTATTTTGACTAAATTTTTTTCCAGACCTTTGGTGACCAAATGAATTTCCCGAAAGTTCGGTTCAGATTCCAGAACCCCATTGAAATCAATGGGACCCGAACTTCGGTAATTAAAAAACACAATTTTGAAGCCCTAAAACCCAATAAATGCCCCTAAAAAGTGCCTAGGGTTCTGGGTCATGCCCCAGGGACTATTAATCACACAAAAAAAGTTCTTAAAAATTGTCGTTTTTGATAGAGAGACAATTATTGAAAAAATTATTGGGAAAAAAAAAGATTTCTTTGGATTTTGTGTCTGTGGGGTCTAAAAGGTGTACCTGTGATGTTTCAGCTCTGTAGCATGTCCAGAACCAGAATTATAGCATGCCAAACCTTCAAAAATGACTTTTTTGCTCAACCGTTCCTTTCTTTTGCTCCTAATCAACTGCACAGCCAATGTGTATGATGGGGACATAATGCAGTGCACTGGGAACAAGATTAGAGTTTTTTTTTTAAAAAGGTGCTGTCTCTTTAAATGTGCATATAATTAACAGGTGTATTTTCACAATATCAGGACCCAGACTTGAACCTGGGACCTCCAGTGTGTCTGCCAATGACTCTACTTGCTGAGCCACCTGGAATGCTTGACAGCTCCTTGGACAAATCCTTGAATGACCCTGCTGTGAATCTTTATTGCCTTGAACTTTGAACCCTTTGCTCCTCCCATGAACTTCCTGTTTTAAGCCATGTCTATGCACTTCCTGGTTGGCAGAATATTGTGCCTTCAACAGCCGATATTTCGCTTGTCTCTCCTGCTACCATCCGTATCTTTGCTACCATCCATTATCGACACTTGGCTTGTTCCTCGACTATGCTTTTGCCTAATCCCGACCTGCAGCTACTTGTTACCGACCTTTGGCTATTCCTAGACTACGCTTCTGCTTGATCCTGACCTGCTGTATCTGCTACTGGACCCTGGCTTGCTCACCTCCTGGTGGGGCGATCCTGAGGACCGCGACCTGGTACTAACACGCAGCAAAATCCATCTCCACCATCGAGGGAGTCAAACTAGGCCTTGCAGATTGCCGCATGTCTTCCTCCTCCTCCTCCTCCTCAAAGCCTGCAAAAGTTCCCGTAGAATCGTTCTCCTCCTCTTCCACCCCTGGATCCTGCTCGGGCCTCTGGGAGCTAGGCATAATGGGGTCAGGATTCTCAGGATAAAGGGGGCCTTGAGAGGCAAGGAAGTCCTCCTCTTCCTCCTGCTGCTCTGCCTCCAGTGCCCTGTCCATAATGCCACGCAGAGTGTGCTCCAACAAAAACAGTACCGGTAGGGTGTCACTGATGCATGCGCTGTCCCGGCTGACCATCCTTGTTGGCTCCTCAAATGCTGAGAGGACAGCACATGCATCCTTAATCCAAAGCCACTGCCATGGTGAAAAGAAGCCCAGGCGCGCTGAGCCAGTGCTGGTGCTGTACTCGCAGAGATATTCATTGAGGGCCCTCTGCTGCATGTACAGGCGCTGCAGCATAGCCAAGGTGGAGTTCCAGCGGGTGGGCATGTCACAGACGAGGCGGTGTACCGGCAGGTGAAACTTGCGCTGCACTTCGGCCAAACGTGCAGTGGCACTGTACGACCGCCTGAAGTGATTGCACACCCTTCTTGCCATCCTTAGCACATCCTGCATTCCCGGGTATGAGTTCAAAAACCGCTGTACCACAAGATTCAGGACATGCGCCAGGCATAGCACATGGGTCAACTTTCCCTGACGAAGGGCGGCCAGGAGGTTTGACCCATTATCGGTAACCACCATCCCTGGCTGCAGCTGGCGTGGTGTCAACCACCTCTGGGCCTGTGCCTGCAGAGCCCCAAGAATCTCAGGGGCAGTATGCTGCCTGTCCCCTAGACACACAAGCTGCAGCACTGCGTGACACCTTTTGGCCTGAGACATACAATAGCCCTTTGAACGCTTACGTAGTACCTCATCATATTCAAAGGACCATTCTGCAGAGGAGGGCATGGAGGAGGATGAGTAGGAGGAGGAGCAGAAGGGGGTAGAAGTGATCGATCTACCCGGATCAGAGACCCCACCAGCTGTTTGCAGACGTGGGGGCAACCTGGCTGCAGCACCGAGCTCTGGCTACAATCCCTTCCGCTGGCAAGCAGTGTCACCCAATGAGCAGTGACAGAAATGTACCGTCCCTGCCCATGTTTGCTTGACCAAGTGTCAGCCGTCAGGTGTATCTTACGGCTGACTGACGTGGCCAGGGACGACACTACATTGCCTTCCACATGTTGGTATAGGGATGGCAGGGCCTTACGGGCAAAGTAATGCCGACTTGGCACCTGCCACTGTGGAACTGCACATTTTGCAAAGTCACGGAAGGGAGCAGACTCTACCAGGTTAAATGGTAACAGTTGCAGAGCCAGTAGTTTTGCCAAACTACTGTTTAGATGCTGGGTATGTGGGTGGCAAGGAGTATACATTTGTTTTCATTCCAGCATGTGTGGAATCGAAATTTGGCGTCTAGATGTTACAGCTGGTGGTGTGCTGGAGGTAGATGCGACACTGCCTCATCATCCCTGTCAATGGAGGCTGCCAACAGGTGACGAGTGACTATAGCAGGGCCAGGAACAGACTGATGTGCAGGTGGAGCACAAGGAGCAGCGCGAGGAGGACTAGGAGGTCGACTGACCGATCTTTGGCCCTTTTGTGGGTTCTTCAAATGCTCCTGCCAACAGGCCAAGTGGTGGATTGTCAAATGCCTGTTTAGGCAGCTTGTACCCAGGTGGTTGACATTTTTGCCACGTTTTATACCCTTCTGACAAATCTTGCAGATCGCAACTGTTCGGTCTGCATGGGATGTCTCAAAAAAGGCCCATCAAGAAGAGGTGTGTATAGTGGCCCGGGAGACAACAGGTGCGGCCTTAGATGGAGCTGGCTGTCTGCTCTCCCCTCTTGCTTGCTCTGCCTCCTTCTCAGCCTCAGACCCAACATCAGACTCCATAAAGGACTGAGCATCAGGCTGGAGTAGATGGCCGACACTGCGGTCAAACAGCTCAGCTGACTCCTCTGCCATGTCTGAAGTTGGGTCTAAGGGAGGAAGTGAGGTTGACATGGATTTATCTCTATTTGTTCTGCCAACTGCAGAAGACTGACCACTTTTCTCTGCCTGGGTCACTGTAGTTGCAGATGATGCCGATGATGAGGGTTTGGTAATATAGTCCACCACCTCCTGTACGTACTGTGGACGTATAGCTTGGCCACTGCCGGAGAACAATGCAAATGGTGGCCTGGCTGAGGACTGACCACCACGTCCACCCCTGCCTCTAGACACCCTAGAAGCTGTGCCCCTTTCCGCAGCAGGGCCACGTATGCCTTTTCTTGGTCTACCTGGCATATGTCACTGAGGCGTTGGCAACTCTGTGCGGTGAAAAACGCACACTGCTATGCGACCCACAGTTGTTGCTGAATACAGCACAGCAGATGCGTGTCACGCACAGTTGCAAAGCCTTTTGCACAGTGGACCTAACGCTTTCAATAACAGGCGTTAAGTTGTCACTGAGGCAATGTATTTTGCTGACTAGCAAGCACGTATACCTGCTGTAGATATATCAGCACTGTGGAACGTGCTCACTACACAGAACCCTCACACTTTCACTTTCACTTTCCCTACAGAAACTAGATTATTACATCTAACTACTGTGGTACAAAGTTCCCTAACTACACTAGATATCCCTTTCCTCATTTCTAACTCAAAAAACCAGCACAATCGCTGTATTTCTAAATACACTGACTGGCTGTAAGCTGAATACAATTCTGCTATATGGAGCTTTAGAAGCACTCGCCTATGCAGAAAACATAGTGTAGCAAAGCAGGAGTAAGAGAAATGCTTCCACTCTCTTCAACAGACTCTGTATCACTGTGCTAGGGGTTAGGCGGGGCTATCTTATATACTGTGGGGCGTATTCACTTCTGATTGGAACCTGGTCTCCGTAGTCACTCCAATCACATTCCCAGAAGACTCCTGCCCCCTCATTGGCTTTTGCTGATGTTTCTGGGCCAATCACGTTCTTTTAAAGCCCAGTTCCTGTACCAGTGCATTTTGGGCGGTTCTGGTGGCCGAATTCCGAACTTTTACTGCAAAAAGTTCGGAATTCGGCCGAATTTCGAACACCCAATGTTCGGGTCGAACCGATGGTCAACCCGAACCGTTCAATCATCTATACGGGTTAGTACCTGGATGGGAGACCACCTGGGAATACCAGGTGCTGTAGGCTTTAGGCTTTTCCTTTATTCGTTGGCTTTTTTTTGTTTCTCCTGAGGTGCCATCTTGCCATGGCCAAGTTCAAAGGGGTCGATGGTGGCAGTGGTGATCGCCTACGACCACATCACCCTGAACACGCCCGATCCTGTCTGATCTCGGAAGCTAAGCAGGGTCAGGCCTGGTTAGTACCTGGATGGGAGACCAGCTGGGAATACCAGTTGCTGTAGGCTTTTGGCTTTTCCTTTATTCGTTGGCTTTCAAGATAACAGCATGTGGTAACCAATAGCCTGAAAAAATGTTTTTGGTCAAAATGACTATTTTCGTCTTTTAGAGTCTTAAAACGCTTGTTTTAGACAAGATAACTGCATTTGGTCTCCAATGGCCTGAAAAATTTTTTTTGGTCAAAATGACTCTAATTTGGTCTCCAAGTGTCTAAAAAGCCTTTATTCCTCAAAATAACTGCATTTGGTCACCAAAGGTCTGAAAATAGTTTTTAGTCAAAATGACTGTATTTTCGCCTTTTAGAGTCTTAAAAAGCCGGTTTTAGACAAGATAACTGCATTTGGTAAACCAATGGCCTGAAAAAAAATTTTTTGGTCAAAATGACTCTATTTTTGTCTCCAAGTGTCTAAAAAGCCTTTTTAGTCAGAATAACTGCATTTGATCACCAAAGATCTGGAAAAAATGTTTTAGTCAAAATGACTGTATTTTTGGCTTTTAGAGTCTTAAAAAGCCGGTTTTAGACCAGATAACTGCATTTGGTAAACCAATGGCCTGAAAAAAATTTTTTGGTCAAAGTTAAATTATTTTGGTCTCCAAGTGTCTAAAAAGCATTTTTTAGTCAAAATAACTACATTTGGTCACCAAAGGTCTGACTTTTTTTTGTCAAAATTTTCATCTTTTCGTCTTTTAGAGTCTTAAACAGCCGCTTTTTAGACAAGATAACTGCATGTGGTAACCAATAGCCTGACAAAATTTTTTTGGGTCAAAATGACTCTATTTTGGTTTTCAAGTGTCTAAAAAGCCTACAAGCCTTTTAAGACTCTAAAAGACAAAAATACAGTCATTTTGACTAAATTTTTTTTCAGGGGGGCGTGGCCGAGCTGCGGGTGTGAGCGGACGTGCATGCTGTGAGCTCCGCTGTTGATCCTGGTAGTTATCCTGTGTAACTCCTTATCCTGCTCCGATTTCTACCGTCATTAGGTGCCTTGTGTTCCCTGGAGTGCGGTGATCACCCGGTGAGTCCTCCATCTTCTCTCTGTGATGTCTAAGAAGGGTAAAGAGGGAAATCCGCACAGGCCGGCCCGATCCAAGATGGCGGCGCCTCGCAGCGCGCAGCACAGAAGGCCACATATCTGGAGGCTGCTCAAAAGCTTTTTGCTAAGCCTGCTGCCCGGGACCCCCAAACTCTATCTGAGGACCATCGATCCGGCTCACCGGGGTCGCATGCAGACACGGATGACACTGTTCCCTTTGGGGATCTCTCCCGCCAGATTGCTGATTGGGAGGCAGCAGATGCAGACCAGGCCCCGAGGCAATCATCTCCTACCCCGGGCACAGAACCCACGTTGCAGGACATTATGGCTGCGGTTACCACCTGTACCACCTCAATTACGGCCCTGACAGCGGAGTTAAAGGGGGTCAAGGCTGAGATATCGTTCATGAGACATGATATGCAGAAATTGAGGGAGAGGACAGCGGCAGTGGAAGGCAGGGTCAGCTCCCTGGAGGATGACATGGCGCCTTTGCAAAGGAAAGTGAAACATACTGCCCTGCTCTCAGCCCAGCAAGCTGCTCGTCTGGATGACTTGGAGAATAGGATGAGACGGAGTAATATCAGAGCAATTGGGATCCCTGAGCGGGCGGAAGGTAAAGATCCTGTGGCTTTCATTGAACAATGGCTGCTCTCTACTTTTGGGCAAGAATCCTTTACTTCCATGTTTTCGGTGGAACGTGCTCATAGGGTGCCTATGCAACCTCTTCCTCCTGGAGCCCCCCCCCCCCCGCGCACTTTCATCTTCAAATTCCTCAATTACTAAAGCCAGGGGAATGCAGGGGAGGCTCAAGATTGACAACTCAAGGATCTCCCTGTTCCCCGATTACTCTGTGGTGGTGCAGAAACAGCGTGCGAAATTCGTAGAGGTCAAGAGGAGATTGCGGGACTTGAATGTTCAATACGCTATGCTGTACCCTTCCAGGCTCTGGGTGGTGGCCCGGGATGAGGTGTTGTTCTTTGACAAGCCTTCTGCTGCTGTTCAATGGCTGGATGCTAATGGTGGGGCCCTGCGGGCGGCCACTTCCCCCAGGCGAGAAGACCTTTGAGGATCGTTTCTACTTTTTGGAACTTTTGTACTCTTTCGGCCGGTCATGGATCCTTTCGGTTCTCCTGCCTATACCTGGCACTTGATGTTACACACACTTTTCCTGTTATGATGGGAGCTCTTCTGCTGCACTAATGGTTGCTACCTCTCACATGGTTGCTAATTTTGAGGAGACTACACTGGCATCGGTGGTCCCTCTTCGGTTTCCCCCCCCTTGGTCGTGACTGGACATGCCCTATTGACTCGTCCCTTCCCCCACACGTGGCAGACGTGTATTGCCTTTTTGTTTCCCCCTTTTTGCCTTTTTTCTGGTCCTGGACTTTGGTTCGATTTTTGCTTTTCCTGCATGTACTTTGTCGCTCTACTGCTATTATTTTACCCTATGCTGTGGATGTTCCTATTGACTGTTCTCTATGCTGGGGCTGCACCGGTACTGTGTGGGCTGGGCGACTACTCCTGTTGCTCTCTCTATATAGCTGGGCTGTGCTGATGGGGTGTAGTGGGTTCACCCTTTCTGGGTGCCCTCTTTCACCTCCCTGGCCGGGTTGCCTGACGCTCCGTGTATGGCTACATTTTGACTATGGCTGATAATATTTGTGTGATGTCCTGGAATGTGCGGGGCCTCAGCAACCCGGTAAAGAGGACGGCGGTGCTCCGCACCATCAAACGCCTGCAGGCAGATGTGGTTTGCCTGCAGGAGACCCATATGTCTCCTTCCACTTCCCCGTGTCTAGCTCCTAGCGTATTTAGTCACCAGTTCCACTCTGTTTACTCCACTTATTCGAGAGGGGTGTGTATTTTGATTAAGAAGGGGGTACGGTTTCTATGCTCAAAGTCTGTGATTGACCCTGAGGGCCGGTTTGTTTTATCCTGCCAACTAGCAAGCCTTAGGTGTGTACTTGTGCCCCCCCCCGTATTCTGCAGGGGTACTTAAACTTATCGTGCCACATATTGCTCAACTTCCTGATGTGCCCCCGCTGATGTTGGGGGACTTTACTGCCTGGGATAGGTTTTCCTCTCACTCCAGTGGACTTATGCTGGCCGGGGGGGCTACGCCCCTTGCTCGGTTGGTGGGTGAACTCGGACTGACAGATGTCTGGAGGATGGGCCACCCTGAGGTACGAAAGTTTTCGTGCTTCTCGGCGTCACACTCGGGATTGTCTAGGATAGATCTGGGGCTGGGTAATGGTTCGCTACTGCCTCTGGTGGTCGTGGCGGGGAAATCCCTTTGGAAACTCAATGCATTCTGGCTGACGCTCTTTCCTAGTCCTGATCCCCTGTCACCCAAACTAACATCCTTTTTTGCTGACAATTTGGAATCCGCAGAGGTGGGGGTGGTGTGGGATGCGGCTAAGGCATTCATGGGAGGTCAGTTTATACGTACGGTTAATGCCATTAAAACGGACACCAGGCAATGGGAGAATACTGTGTTGGACGCAGTGACTAGAGCGGAGGAAACTTATGTTAGGGACCCGTCAGATGATACTCAGAGGTCGTGGCTGGCTGCCCAATCTATGGCCAAGTCGGTCTCGATTCAAAAGGCTGAAAACAAGCGCTTATTCTTGCAGCAGAGGTATTTTGAGAAGGGAGAAAACACGGGTCATATGTTGGCCATGCTGGTTCGCTCGCAGCAGCCTGCGGCATTTATACCCCAGATTAAGGATCCTCAGGGGGTGCTCTGGCACGCCACGGCTGACATACGGAGAGTACTTGGGAAGTTTTATGCTGATCTTTACTCCTCTAAGATCTCGGCTGACTCACGAGAAATTGCCGTTTTTTTTGGCTTCCTGCGATTTGCCTTCTCTGTGGCTGTGCTTGGGGCCCCCCTTACGGAAAATGAACTTTATGCGGCCTTGAAATCTACTAAGCCTGGTAAATCTCCGGGGGCTGATGGTATCCCGTCGGAGGTTTACAGCCGATACGCTGAACAGTTGGTGCCCGTGCTGCTGCGGGTATATAACGAAGCCTTCCGTATTGGCCGCTGTTAGGAATGCTTCCTGAGCACACTGATGTGCTGTCATGAATCTGCAATCTAAAGGGTTAACCTAGAGCAGACTAATTGCAGTAATTGGCAAACAGGCTGCCTTATTTAAACAGCTCAGAAGCACTGTGTCTTTGCTGACTTGTCTGCAGCTCTTCCTGTGTTCCTGAAGCCTGCTTCCTGTTACCTGTTTGATATCCGTTTTGACCTTTGGCTTGTTCCTGACCTTGTTGACCTGCTGCCCGTCCTGACCCCCGGCTTGTTTGACCATTCTCTTGGATCTCCCTTGTCTGCTTATCTGGTTTCTCCCTTGGTGGGGCGACCCTGAGGACTGCGACCTGGTATCCACACGCAGCAAAATCCATCCTCCCCACTAGAGGCTCTGGAGAAAACTGGTGGATACTTAGATTCCGCACCTCAGGTTAGCCTGTGTCACTTACCTTGGGGGTTCCCGTCATAGCTCTGCCCTCTGGCACACGTGGGGCCTTCCTCTGCCATCAGGCTACCACTTGTATCCCTAACAGTACAAGTCAGCCATGACGGAGCCTGCAAGAGAAGCCTCACCGTTGGAAGAGATCTGCCAACACCTCGCAGCCCTATCTCCAACCGTAAAGTCGCTTCAAGACGGCTACACACAGCTAGAGGAAAGGCTGCTCTCTACGACACTTCAGGGGGATCCTCCTGTATTATCTGCTTCCTCTCCTGCTGCAGCACTCTCTGCACCTGCTTCTGGCCCTACCGTAGTGATGCTGCCACCAGAACCTCGAGTTCCTGCTCCCGAAAAATATTCCGGGGATCGCGGTAAATTCCGCGCCTTTCGCAACGCCTGCCAGCTGTATTTCTCCCTGCAACCTCGAACCTTTTCTTTGGAGACCACCAAGGTGGGGTTTGTTATCTCCCTGCTCCTAGGCGAACCCCAGTCCTGGGTTCATCGGCTCCTTGAAGAGGGCAGCCCCCATTAAACTCCTTACGGTAATTTTTTGAGGCCATGGCACAGCTCTATGATGACCCGCAGCGATCCTCCACCGCAGAAGCTGCGCTTCATGTTCTTCAGCAGGGTCGCAGGCCCGTAGAACACTACGTCACTGACTTCCGCCGCCTCAGTTCCGTTACGTCCTGGAACAAAGCAGCACTCCGGTATCAGTTCCGTCTCGGCTTGTCAGAAGGACTGAAGGACGAGCTGGCGCGGGTAGGTGTCCCCAATGCCTTGGAAGATTTGATTTCCCAGGCCATTCAAATCGACTGGAGGCTACGGGAGTGCAGAGCAGAACGATCTCCGCAGCCGTTCAGACCAGCCTGGATGCTACCACGAGTTGCTCATCCTGCATACTTTTCTTCTGCTGGGTCAGCTCTTACCAACCCCGCTCCCGCTGGAGTCGCCTCAGATACGCCTGAACCTATACAACTTGGGATCATACGGCCTGCTTTGTCCCCGGAGGAGAGACGCCGTCGCCAGTTGGGTAACCTGTGCCTGTATTGCGGTGAAGCTGGACACTATGTGCGCTCCTGCCCGGCAAAATACCATAAGTTCATGCCGGCCTCACCATCTGTTGCCAGTTCCTCCCACCTAGCCTTTCCTGTGTCATTACAGCTTCCGGAAGGACTCGTCCCAGTTACCGCAATCATTGACTTGGGAGCCTGCCGTTGTTTCATTGATCGCTCGTTCGCCCTGCAACATGGCGTACCTCTCCGGCTCAAGACTCAGGACCTCACCATCTTCCTGGCTGATGGCTCCCACATCAAATCCGGGCCCGTGACCCAAGAAACTTTTCCCCTTCCTATGGTCTCCTCCTCCGGCCATAAGGAACTGATTAGCCTGGATGTTATCACATCCTCCTTATTTCCCATTGTCCTGGGATTACCGTGGTTGCAAGCACATAACCCCCAAGTCAATTGGATCACAGGCATCATCCAGTTCCCATCTCTTTACTGCAAGAATTCCTGTCTACCCGCTCCTCCTGAATTCCCCAAGACTCTGTTCTGTCTTGAATCCGAACCTGATGTATGTTCTGTGGTGCCCAACGCATACCATGATTTCCTGGACGTATTCAGCAAACGGGGAGCAGAGACCTTGCCCCCCCACCGTCCATATGACTGCCCCATCGACTTGCTCCCAGGAGCCGAAATCCCGTTTGGCCGGATTTACCCACTTTCTGAACGTGAGCTGGACGTCTTAAAGGACTATGTAGACGAAAGTCTGAAGAAGGGGTTCATCTGTCCCTCTACCTCTCCAGCAGGGGCAGGTATCTTCTTCGTAGAGAAGAAGGATCACACCCTCCGACCCTGCATCGATTATAGGGATTTAAATAAAGTTACTATTAAAAACCGTTATCCCCTTCCTCTAGTCCCCGAACTCTTTCAGAGACTCAGATCTGCCATCCTGTTTACTAAGCTGGATCTTCGTGGGGCGTACAACTTGGTGCGCATTCGAGAGGGCGACGAATGGAAGACTGCTTTCCGCACTAGATTCGGACATTTCGAATACCTGGTAATGCCATTTGGCCTTTGTAATGCTCCTGCCACGTTCCAACACTTTGTGAACGACATCTTCAGGGATTGATTGGATATCTTCATCATCGTATACTTGGATGACATCCTAATCTTCTCAACATCCCTAGAGCAGCATCGCGAGCACGTTCGAAATGTCCTCGGTCGCCTTCGCCAGCATGGTCTCTACGCCAAGGCCGAGAAGTGCGTTTTTGAGCAGAACAGTATCCCGTTTCTGGGGT
>NW_028119627.1:0-58224 GCF_965119305.1 Pelophylax lessonae
CGCCCACTGAGACAACACCCCGCCCACTGAGACCTTACATCCCGCACACTGAGACACAGCACCCCACCCACTGACATCTGAAATACCGCCCACTGGGACGCAACATCAGCCCACTGAGACACAACACCCCGCCCACTGAGACACAACACCCCGCCCCTGAGACCTTACATCCCATCCCTATAGACGCAACACCCGCCCACTGAGACACAACACCACGCCCACTGAGATCTTACATCCCATCCCTATAGACGCAACACCCGCCCACTGAGACACAACACCACGCCCACTGAGATCTTACATCCCGCCCACTGAGACACAACACCCCACCCACTGAGACACAACACCCCGCCCACTGAGACCTTACATCCTGCCCACTGACACCCAACACCCCGCCCATCACAGATTCTCCCAATCACATTGTATTTATTATGGAATATCGAGATCCCCCTGTCTATGAAACCCCTCCCCCCGGGGGCGGAGAAGTTCTATTCCAGGAGACTCCGCCCACAGATCTATTCCTTACCTGAAACTGCAACGTCACCTGAAAATCCCAACAATGTAACATCTGATAATATACTGAGAGATAACAATGTAACATCTGATAATATACTGAGAGATAACAATGTAACATCTGATAATATACTGAGAGATAACAATGTAACATTTGATAATATACTGAGAGATAACAATGTAACATCTGATAATATACTGAGAGATAACAATGTAACATCCCATAATATACTGAGAGATAACAATGTAACATCTGATAATATACTGAGAGATAACAATGTAACATCCCATAATATACTGAGAGATAACAATATAACATCTGATAATATACTGAGAGATAACAATGTAACATCTGATAATATACTGAGAGATAACAATGTAACATTTGATAATATACTGAGAGATAACAATGTAACATCTGATAATATACTGAGAGATAACAATGTAACATCTGATAATATACTGAGAGATAACAATGTAACATCTGATAATATACTGAGAGATAACAATGTAACATCCCATAATATACTGAGAGATAACAATGTAACATCCGATAATATACTGAGAGATAACAATGTAACATCTGATAATATACTGAGAGATAACAATGTAACATTTGATAATATACTGAGAGATAACAATGTAACATTTGATAATATACTGAGAGATAACAATGTAACATCCGATAATATACTGAGAGATAACAATGTAACATCCGATAATATACTGAGAGATAACAATGTAACATCCGATAATATACTGAGAGATAACAATGTAACATTTGATAATATACTGAGAGATAACAATGTAACATCTGATAATATACTGAGAGATAACAATGTAACATCTGATAATATACTGAGAGATAACAATGTAACATTTGATAATATACTGAGAGATAACAATGTAACATCTGATAATATACTGAGAGATAACAATGTAACATCTGATAATATACTGAGAGATAACAATGTAACATCTGATAATATACTGAGAGATAACAATGTAACATCTGATAATATACTGAGAGATAACAATGTAACATCCGATAATATACTGAGAGATAACAATGTAACATCTGATAATATACTGAGAGATAACAATGTAACATCTGATAATATACTGAGAGATAACAATGTAACATCCGATAATATACTGAGAGATAACAATGTAACATCCGATAATATACTGAGAGATAACAATGTAACATCCCATAATATACTGAGAGATAACAATGTAACATCTGATAATATACTGAGAGATAACAATGTAACATCCGATAATATACTGAGAGATAACAATGTAACATCCGATAATATACTGAGAGATAACAATGTAACATCTGATAATATACTGAGAGATAACAATGTAACATCTGATAATATACTGAGAGATAACAATGTAACATCTGATAATATACTGAGAGATAACAATGTAACATTTGATAATATACTGAGAGATAACAATGTAACATCCGATAATATACTGAGAGATAACAATGTAACATCCTATAATATACTGAGAGATAACAATGTAACATCCGATAATATACTGAGAGATAACAATGTAACATCTGATAATATACTGAGAGATAACAATGTAACATCTGATAATATACTGAGAGATAACAATGTAACATCCATAATATACTGAGAGATAACAATGTAACATCTGATAATATACTGAGAGATAACAATGTAACATCCCATAATATACTGAGAGATAACAATGTAACATCTGATAATATACTGAGAGATAACAATGTAACATCTGATAATATACTGAGAGATAACAATGTAACATCTGATAATATACTGAGAGATAACAATGTAACATCTGATAATATACTGAGAGATAACAATGTAACATCTGATAATATACTGAGAGATAACAATGTAACATCTGATAATATAATGAGAGATAACAATGTAACATCTGATAATATACTGAGAGATAACAATGTAACATCTGATAATATACTGAGAGATAACAATGTAACATCCGATAATATACTGAGAGATAACAATGTAACATCCTATAATATACTGAGAGATAACAATGTAACATCTGATAATATACTGAGAGATAACAATGTAACATCCGATAATATACTGAGAGATAACAATGTAACATCTGATAATATACTGAGAGATAACAATGTAACATCTGATAATATACTGAGAGATAACAATGTAACATCCGATAATATACTGAGAGATAACAATGTAACATCTGATAATATACTGAGAGATAACAATGTAACATCTGATAATATACTGAGAGATAACAATGTAACATCCGATAATATAATGAGAGATAACAATGTAACATCTGATAATATACTGAGAGATAACAATGTAACATCCTATAATATACTGAGAGATAACAATGTAACATCTGATAATATACTGAGAGATAACAATGTAACATCCGATAATATACTGAGAGATAACAATGTAACATCTGATAATATACTGAGAGATAACAATGTAACATCTGATAATATACTGAGAGATAACAATGTAACATCCCATAATATACTGATAGATAACAATGTAACATCAGATAATATACTGAGAGATAACAATGTAACATCTGATAATATACTGAGAGATAACAATGTAACATCCCATAATATACTGAGAGATAACAATGTAACATCAGATAATATACTGAGAGATAACAATGTAACATCTGATAATATACTGAGAGATAACAATGTAACATCTGATAATATACTGAGAGATAACAATGTAACATTTGATAATATACTGAGAGATAACAATGTAACATCCCATAATATACTGAGAGATAACAATGTAACATCCTATAATATAATGAGAGATAACAATGTAACATCTGATAATATACTGAGAGATAACAATGTAACATCTGATAATATACTGAGAGATAACAATGTAACATCCGATAATATACTGAGAGATAACAATGTAACATCCCATAATATACTGAGAGATAACAATGTAACATCTGATAATATACTGAGAGATAACAATGTAACATCCGATAATATACTGAGAGATAACAATGTAACATCCTATAATATAATGAGAGATAACAATGTAACATCTGATAATATACTGAGAGATAACAATGTAACATCTGATAATATACTGAGAGATAACAATGTAACATCCGATAATATACTGAGAGATAACAATGTAACATCCGATAATATACTGAGAGATAACAATGTAACATCCGATAATATAATGAGAGATAACAATGTAACATCTGATAATATACTGAGAGATAACAATGTAACATCCCATAATATACTGAGAGATAACAATGTAACATCTGATAATATACTGAGAGATAACAATGTAACATCCTATAATATACTGAGAGATAACAATGTAACATCTGATAATATACTGAGAGATAACAATGTAACATCTGATAATATACTGAGAGATAACAATGTAACATCCGATAATATACTGAGAGATAACAATGTAACATCCGATAATATACTGAGAGATAACAATGTAACATCCTATAATATAATGAGAGATAACAATGTAACATCTGATAATATACTGAGAGATAACAATGTAACATCTGATAATATACTGAGAGATAACAATGTAACATCCGATAATATACTGAGAGATAACAATGTAACATCCCATAATATACTGAGAGATAACAATGTAACATCTGATAATATACTGAGAGATAACAATGTAACATCTGATAATATACTGAGAGATAACAATGTAACATCAGATAATATACTGAGAGATAACAATGTAACATCCTATAATATACTGAGAGATAACAATGTAACATCTGATAATATACTGAGAGATAACAATGTAACATCCGATAATATACTGAGAGATAACAATGTAACATCTGATAATATACTGAGAGATAACAATGTAACATCTGATAATATACTGAGAGATAACAATGTAACATCCGATAATATACTGAGAGATAACAATGTAACATCCGATAATATACTGAGAGATAACAATGTAACATCCGATAATATACTGAGAGATAACAATGTAACATCTGATAATATACTGAGAGATAACAATGTAACATCTGATAATATACTGAGAGATAACAATGTAACATCTGATAATATACTGAGAGATAACAATGTAACATCCGATAATATAATGAGAGATAACAATGTAACATCCTATAAAATACTGAGAGATAACAATGTAACATCCGATAATATACTGAGAGATAACAATGTAACATCCCATAATATACTGAGAGATAACAATGTAACATCCCATAATATACTGAGAGATAACAATGTAACATCAGATAATATACTGAGAGATAACAATGTAACATCTGATAATATACTGAGAGATAACAATGTAACATCCCATAATATACTGAGAGATAACAATGTAACATCAGATAATATACTGAGAGATAACAATGTAACATCTGATAATATACTGAGAGATAACAATGTAACATCTGATAATATACTGAGAGATAACAATGTAACATTTGATAATATACTGAGAGATAACAATGTAACATCTGATAATATACTGAGAGATAACAATGTAACATCCGATAATATACTGAGAGATAACAATGTAACATCCGATAATATACTGAGAGATAACAATGTAACATCCGATAATATAATGAGAGATAACAATGTAACATCTGATAATATACTGAGAGATAACAATGTAACATCCCATAATATACTGAGAGAAAACAATGTAACATCTGATAATATACTGAGAGATAACAATGTAACATCCTATAATATACTGAGAGATAACAATGTAACATCTGATAATATACTGAGAGATAACAATGTAACATCTGATAATATACTGAGAGATAACAATGTAACATCCTATAATATACTGAGAGATAACAATGTAACATCTGATACTATACTGAGAGATAACAATGTAACATCCGATAATATACTGAGAGATAACAATGTAACATCTGATAATATACTGAGAGATAACAATGTAACATCCGATAATATACTGAGAGATAACAATGTAACATCCGATAATATACTGAGAGATAACAATGTAACATCCTATAATATAATGAGAGATAACAATGTAACATCTGATAATATACTGAGAGATAACAATGTAACATCCGATAATATAATGAGAGATAACAATGTAACATCTGATAATATACTGAGAGAAAACAATGTAACATCTGATAATATACTGAGAGATAACAATGTAACATCCTATAATATACTGAGAGATAACAATGTAACATCCTATAATATACTGAGAGATAACAATGTAACATCCTATAATATACTGAGAGATAACAATGTAACATCTGATAATATACTGAGAGATAACAATGTAACATCCGATAATATACTGAGAGATAACAATGTAACATCCCATAATATACTGAGAGATAACAATGTAAGTTCCCATAATATACTGAGAGATAACAATGTAACATCTGATAATATACTGAGAGATAACAATGTAACATCCCATAATATACTGAGAGATAACAATGTAACATCAGATAATATACTGAGAGATAACAATGTAACATCCGATAATATACTGAGAGATAACAATGTAACATCCCATAATATACTGAGAGATAACAATGTAACATCCGATAATATACTGAGAGATAACAATGTAACATCCCATAATATACTGAGAGATAACAATGTAACATCTGATAATATACTGAGAGATAACAATGTAACATCCCATAATATACTGAGAGATAACAATGTAACATCAGATAATATACTGAGAGATAACAATGTAACATCCCATAATATACTGAGAGATAACAATGTAACATCTGATAATATACTGAGAGATAACAATGTAACATCTGATAATATACTGAGAGATAACAATGTAACATCCCATAATATACTGAGAGATAACAATGTAACATCTGATAATATACTGAGAGATAACAATGTAACATCTGATAATATACTGAGAGATAACAATGTAACATCTGATAATATAATGAGAGATAACAATGTAACATCTGATAATATACTGAGAGATAACAATGTAACATCTGATAATATACTGAGAGAAAACAATGTAACATGCGATAATATACTGAGAGATAACAATGTAACATCTGATAATATACTGAGAGATAACAATGTAACATCCCATAATATACTGAGAGATAACAATGTAACATCCCATAGTATACTGAGAGATAACAATGTAACATCTGATAATATACTGAGAGATAACAATGTAACATCCGATAATATACTGAGAGATAACAATGTAACATCTGATAATATACTGAGAGATAACAATGTAACATCTGATAATATACTGAGAGATAACAATGTAACATCCCATAATATACTGAGAGATAACAATGTAACATCTGATAATATACTGAGAGATAACAATGTAACATCTGATAATATACTGAGAGATAACAATGTAACATCCCATAATATACTGAGAGATAACAATGTAACATCTGATAATATACTGAGAGATAACAATGTAACATCTGATAATATACTGAGAGATAACAAAGTAACATCCCATAATATACTGAGAGATAACAATGTAACATCTGATAATATAATGAGAGATAACAATGTAACATCTGATAATATACTGAGAGATAACAATGTAACATCTGATAATATAATGAGAGATAACAATGTAACATCTGATAATATACTGAGAGATAACAATGTAACATCCGATAATATACTGAGAGATAACAATGTAACATCCGATAATATAATGAGAGATAACAATGTAACATCCCATAATATACTGAGAGATAACAATGTAACATCTGATAATATACTGAAAGATGACAATGTAACATCTGATAATATACTGAGAGATAACAATGTAACATCCCATAATATACTGAGAGATAACAATGTAACATCCGATAATATACTGAGAGATAACAATGTAACATCCCATAATATACTGAGAGATAACAATGTAACATCTGATAATATACTGAGAGATAACAATGTAACATCCTATAATATAATGAGAGATAACAATGTAACATCCCATAATATACTGAGAGATAACAATGTAACATCTGATAATATACTGAGAGATAACAATGTAACATCTGATAATATACTGAGAGATAACAATGTAACATCTGATAATATACTGAGAGATAACAATGTAACATCCCATAATATACTGAGAGATAACAATGTAACATCCCATAATATACTGAGAGATAACAATGTAACATCCGATAATATACTGAGAGATAACAATGTAACATCTGATAATATACTGAGAGATAACAATGTAACATCCTATAATATACTGAGAGATAACAATGTAACATCTGATAATATACTGAGAGATAACAATGTAACATCTGATAATATACTGAGAGATAACAATGTAACATCCTATAATATACTGAGAGATAACAATGTAACATCTGATAATATACTGAGAGATAACAATGTAACATCTGATAATATACTGAGAGATAACAATGTAACATCTGATAATATACTGAGAGATAACAATGTAACATCCGATAATATACTGAGAGATAACAATGTAACATCTGATAATATACTGAGAGATAACAATGTAACATCCCATAATATACTGAGAGATAACAATGTTACATCCCATAATATACTGAGAGATAACAATGTAACATCCCATAATATACTGAGAGATAACAATGTAACATCCCATAATATACTGAGAGATAACAATGTAACATCTGATAATATACCGAGAGATAACAATGTAACATCTGATAATATACTGAGAGATAACAATGTAACATCCCATAATATACTGAGAGATAACAATGTAACATCCGATAATATACTGAGAGATAACAATGTAACATCTGATAATATAATGAGAGATAACAATGTAACATCTGATAATATACTGAGAGATAACAATGTAACATCCGATAATATACTGAGAGATAACAATGTAACATCCGATAATATAATGAGAGATAACAATGTAACATCCCATAATATACTGAGAGATAACAATGTAACATCTGATAATATACTGAAAGATGACAATGTAACATCTGATAATATACTGAGAGATAACAATGTAACATCCCATAATATACTGAGAGATAACAATGTAACATCCGATAATATACTGAGAGATAACAATGTAACATCCCATAATATACTGAGAGATAACAATGTAACATCTGATAATATACTGAGAGATAACAATGTAACATCTGATAATATACTGAGAGATAACAATGTAACATCTGATAATATACTGAGAGATAACAATGTAACATCCCATAATATACTGAGAGATAACAATGTAACATCCCATAATATACTGAGAGATAACAATGTAACATCCGATAATATACTGAGAGATAACAATGTAACATCTGATAATATACTGAGAGATAACAATGTAACATCCTATAATATACTGAGAGATAACAATGTAACATCTGATAATATACTGAGAGATAACAATGTAACATCTGATAATATACTGAGAGATAACAATGTAACATCCTATAATATACTGAGAGATAACAATGTAACATCTGATAATATACTGAGAGATAACAATGTAACATCTGATAATATACTGAGAGATAACAATGTAACATCTGATAATATACTGAGAGATAACAATGTAACATCCGATAATATACTGAGAGATAACAATGTAACATCTGATAATATACTGAGAGATAACAATGTAACATCCCATAATATACTGAGAGATAACAATGTTACATCCCATAATATACTGAGAGATAACAATGTAACATCCCATAATATACTGAGAGATAACAATGTAACATCCCATAATATACTGAGAGATAACAATGTAACATCTGATAATATACCGAGAGATAACAATGTAACATCTGATAATATACTGAGAGATAACAATGTAACATCCCATAATATACTGAGAGATAACAATGTAACATCCGATAATATACTGAGAGATAACAATGTAACATCCCATAATATACTGAGAGATAACAATGTAACATCCCATAATATACTGAGAGATAACAATGTAACATCTGATAATATACTGAGAGATAACAATGTAACATCTGATAATATACTGAGAGATAACAATGTAACATCTGATAATATACTGAGAGATAACAATGTAACATCTGATAATATACTGAGAGATAACAATGTAACATCCCATAATATACTGAGAGATAACAATGTAACATCCCATAATATACTGAGAGATAACAATGTAACATCTGATAATATACTGAGAGATAACAATGTAACATCCCATAATATACTGAGAGATAACAATGTAACATCTGATAATATACTGAGAGATAACAATGTAACATCCTATAATATAATGAGAGATAACAATGTAACATCCCATAATATACTGAGAGATAACAATGTAACATCTGATAATATACTGAGAGATAACAATGTAACATCTGATAATATACTGAGAGATAACAATGTAACATCTGATAATATACTGAGAGATAACAATGTAACATCCCATAATATACTGAGAGATAACAATGTAACATCCCATAATATACTGAGAGATAACAATGTAACATCCGATAATATACTGAGAGATAACAATGTAACATCTGATAATATACTGAGAGATAACAATGTAACATCCTATAATATACTGAGAGATAACAATGTAACATCTGATAATATACTGAGAGATAACAATGTAACATCTGATAATATACTGAGAGATAACAATGTAACATCCTATAATATACTGAGAGATAACAATGTAACATCTGATAATATACTGAGAGATAACAATGTAACATCTGATAATATACTGAGAGATAACAATGTAACATCTGATAATATACTGAGAGATAACAATGTAACATCCGATAATATACTGAGAGATAACAATGTAACATCTGATAATATACTGAGAGATAACAATGTAACATCCCATAATATACTGAGAGATAACAATGTTACATCCCATAATATACTGAGAGATAACAATGTAACATCCCATAATATACTGAGAGATAACAATGTAACATCCCATAATATACTGAGAGATAACAATGTAACATCTGATAATATACCGAGAGATAACAATGTAACATCTGATAATATACTGAGAGATAACAATGTAACATCCCATAATATACTGAGAGATAACAATGTAACATCCGATAATATACTGAGAGATAACAATGTAACATCCCATAATATACTGAGAGATAACAATGTAACATCCCATAATATACTGAGAGATAACAATGTAACATCTGATAATATACTGAGAGATAACAATGTAACATCTGATAATATACTGAGAGATAACAATGTAACATCTGATAATATACTGAGAGATAACAATGTAACATCTGATAATATACTGAGAGATAACAATGTAACATCCCATAATATACTGAGAGATAACAATGTAACATCCCATAATATACTGAGAGATAACAATGTAACATCTGATAATATACTGAGAGATAACAATGTAACATCCGATAATATACTGAGAGATAACAATGTAACATCTGATAATATACTGAGAGATAACAATGTAACATCCGATAATATACTGAGAGATAACAATGTAACATCCCATAATATACTGAGAGATAACAATGTAACATCTGATAATATACTGAGAGATAACAATGTAACATCCGATAATATACTGAGAGATAACAATGTAACATCTGATAATATACTGAGAGATAACAATGTAACATCCGATAATATACTGAGAGATAACAATGTAACATCTGATAATATACTGAGAGATAACAATGTAACATCTGATAATATACTGAGAGATAACAATGTAACATCTGATAATATACTGAGAGATAACAATGTAACATCTGATAATATACTGAGAGATAACAATGTAACATCCCATAATATACTGAGAGATAACAATGTAACATCTGATAATATACTGAGAAATAACAATGTAACATCCCATAGTATACTGAGAGATAACAATGTAACATCTGATAATATACTGAGAGATAACAATGTAACATCTGATAATATACTGAGAGATAACAATGTAACATCCGATAATATAATGAGAGATAACAATGTAACATCCGATAATATACTGAGAGATAACAATGTAACATCTGATAATATACTGAGAGATAACAATGTAACATCCGATAATATACTGAGAGATAACAATGTAACATCTGATAATATACTGAGAGATAACAATGTAACATCCGATAATATACTGAGAGATAACAATGTAACATCCGATAATATACTGAGAGATAACAATGTAACATCTGATAATATACTGAGAGATAACAATGTAACATCCCATAATATACTGAGAGATAACAATGTAACATCCGATAATATACTGAGAGATAACAATGTAACATCTGATAATATACTGAGAGATAACAATGTAACATCTGATAATATACTGAGAGATAACAATGTAACATCTGATAATATACTGAGAGATAACAATGTAACATCCCATAATATACTGAGAGATAACAATGTAACATCTGATAATATACTGAGAGATAACAATGTAACATCCGATAATATACTGAGAGATAACAATGTAACATCCGATAATATACTGAGAGATAACAATGTAACATCTGATAATATACTGAGAGATAACAATGTAACATCCCATAATATACTGAGAGATAACAATGTAACATCCGATAATATACTGAGAGATAACAATGTAACATCTGATAATATACTGAGAGATAACAATGTAACATCTGATAATATACTGAGAGATAACAATGTAACATCTGATAATATACTGAGAGATAACAATGTAACATCCGATAATATACTGAGAGATAACAATGTAACATCCCATAATATACTGAGAGATAACAATGTAACATCCCATAATATACTGAGAGATAACAATGTAACATCTGATAATATACTGAGAGATAACAATGTAACATCCGATAGTATACTGAGAGATAACAATGTAACATCCAATAATATACTGAGAGATAACAATGTAACATCCGAGAATATACTGAGAGATAACAATGTAACATCCGATAATATACTGAGAGATAACAATGTAACATCTGATAATATACTGAGAGATAACAATGTAACATCTGATAATATACTGAGAGATAGCAATGTAACATCCTATAATATAATGAGAGATAACAATGTAACATCTGATAATATACTGAGAGATAACAATGTAACATCCGATAATATACTGAGAGATAACAATGTAACATCTGATAATATACTGAGAGATAACAATGTAACATCTGATAATATACTGAGAGATAACAATGTAACATCTGATAATATACTGAGAGATAACAATGTAACATCCGATAATATAATGAGAGATAACAATGTAACATCCTATAAAATACTGAGAGATAACAATGTAACATCCCATAATATACTGAGAGATAACAATGTAACATCCGATAATATACTGAGAGATAACAATGTAACATCTGATAATATACTGAGAGATAACAATGTAACATCTGATAATATACTGAGAGATAACAATGTAACATCTGATAATATACTGAGAGATAACAATGTAACATCTGATAATATACTGAGAGATAACAATGTAACATCCTATAATATAATGAGAGATAACAATGTAACATCTGATAATATACTGAGATAACAATGTAACATCTGATAATATAATGAGAGATAACAATGTAACATCTGATAATATACTGAGAGATAACAATGTAACATCTGATAATATACTGAGAGATAACAATGTAACATCTGATAATATACTGAGAGATAACAATGTAACATCCTATAATATAATGAGAGATAACAATGTAACATCTGATAATATACTGAGAGATAACAATGTAACATCTGATAATATAATGAGAGATAACAATGTAATATCTGATAATATACTGAGAGATAACAATGTAACATCTGATAATATACTGAGAGATAACAATGTAACATCCCATAATATACTGAGAGATAACAATGTAACATCTGATAATATACTGAGAGATAACAATGTAACATCCCATAATATACTGAGAGATAACAATGTAACATCTGATAATATACTGAGAGATAACAATGTAACATCCCATAATATACTGAGAGATAACAATGTAACATCTGATAATATAATGAGAGATAACAATGTAACATCTGATAATATAATGAGAGATAACAATGTAACATCCCATAATATACTGAGAGATAACAATGTAACATCCCATAATATACTGAGAGATAACAATGTAACATCCCATAATATACTGAGAGATAACAATGTAACATCTGATAATATACTGAGAGATAACAATGTAACATCTGATAATATACTGAGAGATAACAATGTAACATCTGATAATATACTGAGAGATAACAATGTAACATCCCATAATATACTGAGAGATAACAATGTAACATCTGATAATATACTGAGAGATAACAATGTAACATCCCATAATATAATGAGAGATAACAATGTAACATCTGATAATATACTGAGAGATAACAATGTAACATCCGATAATATAATGAGAGATAACAATGTAACATCTGATAATATACTGAGAGATAACAATGTAACATCCCATAATATACTGAGAGATAACAATGTAACATCTGATAATATACTGAGAGATAACAATGTAACAACCCATAATATAATGAGAGATAACAATGTAACATCCCATAATATACTGAGAGATAACAATGTAACATCCCATAATATAATGAGAGATAACAATGTAACATCCCATAATATAATGAGAGATAACAATGTAACACCCCATAATATAATGAGAGATAACAATGTAACATCCCATAATATACTGAGAGATAACAATGTAACATCCGATAATATACTGAGAGATAACAATGTAACATCCCATAATATACTGAGAGATAACAATGTAACATCCGATAATATACTGAGAGATAACAATGTAACATCCCATAATATACTGAGAGATAACAATGTAACATCCGATAATATACTGAGAGATAACAATGTAACATCTGATAATATATTGAGAGATAACAATGTAACATCCCATAATATACTGAGAGATAACAATGTAACATCTGATAATATACTGAGAGATAACAATGTAACATCCCATAATATACTGAGAGATAACAATGTAACATCTGATACTATACTGAGAGATAACAATGTAACATCTGATAATATACTGAGAGATAACAATGTAACATCTGATAATATACTGAGAGATAACAATGTAACATCTGATAATATACTGAGAGATAACAATGTAACATCCCATAATATACTGAGAGATAACAATGTAACATCTGATAATATACTGAGAGATAACAATGTAACATCCGATAATATACTGAGAGATAACAATGTAACATCCCATAATATACTGAGAGATAACAATGTAACATCTGATAATATACTGAGAGATAACAATGTAACATCTGATAATATAATGAGAGATAACAATGTAACATCTGATAATATAATGAGAGATAACAATGTAACATCTGATAATATAATGAGAGATAACAATGTAACATCCGATAATATAATGAGAGATAACAATGTAACATCTGATAATATAATGAGAGATAACAATGTAACATCTGATAATATAATGAGAGATAACAATGTAACATCCGATAATATAATGAGAGATAACAATGTAACATCTGATAATATAATGAGAGATAACAATGTAACATCCGATAATATAATGAGAGATAACAATGTAACATCTGATAATATAATGAGAGATAACAATGTAACATCCGATAATATAATGAGAGATAACAATGTAACATCTGATAATATAATGAGAGATAACAATGTAACATCTGATAATATACTGAGAGATAGCAATGTAACATCCCATAATATACTGAGAGATAACAATGTAACATCTGATAATATACTGAGAGATAACAAGATTCTGGTGACTTTGGATGTTTTAAGGATTCTGGAGATTCTAAAAACTCTGAAGACTCTGGATATTCTGGGAATTTTGGAGATTTTGAAAACTCTGGACATTCTCGAGGCTCTGGATTTTTGGAGATTGTGGAGACCCAGAAGCTTCTGGAGGTTCTGAAGAGTCTGAAGATTCTTAATAGTCTTGATGTTCTGGAGAAACTGAAGATTCTGGAAATTCTGGAGGTTCTTGGGATTCTAAAAATTTCTGAAAACCCTGGAGATTCTGGGAACTTTGGATGTTCTGGGGATTTTGGAGATTCTGGAGACCCTGGATGTTTTGGGGATTCCGGAGACCAGAAGATTCGGAAGAAACTGAAGATTCTTGAAACTCTGAAGATACTGATGATTCTGGATGTCCTGGAGTTTCTGAAGTTTCTGGAAACTCTGGAGTCTCTGAATGTTCTGGAGATTCTGAAGAATCTGGAAAGTCTAGAGATTCTGAAGATTTTAGACTTTCTGGAGGTTCTGGAGATTCTGGATGTTCTGGAGTTTGCGAAGATGCTGGAAAATTTGGAGATTCTGGTGAAAACACTGGAGATTCTGGATGTTCTAGAGATTCTAAAGATTCTGGTAACTGAATGTTCTAGTGATTCTGGAGATTTTGAAAACTATAGAGATTCTGGAGACTCTGGATGTTCTGGGGATTTTGGAAACTCTGGAGACCCAGAAGATCCTGAAGGTTCTACAGAGTCTGGAAGTATTGAAGATTCCTAAAACTCTGGAGATCCTGAAGATACTGGAGATTTGGGAGATTTTAAAGAGTCTGGAGATTCTTTAGAGTCTAGAAATTTTAAAAATTCTGGAGGTACTGGAGATTCTGGATGTTGTGGAGTTTCTGAAGATTCTAGATTCTGGAGGTTCTAGAGACTCTGGATGTTCTGTGGATTCTGGAGTTTCTGGATGTTCTGTACATTCTGGAGACCAATAGATTCCAGAGGTTCTGAAGAGTCTGGAGATTCTGGATGTTCTGGAGAAACAAAATTCTGGAAAATCTGGAGATCCTGAAGATACTGGAGATTTTGAAAATTTTGAAGAGTCTGGAGAATTTGAAGATTCTAAAGATTCTGAAGAGTTTGTAGGTTCTGAAGATTCTGGATGTTCTGAAGTGTCTAAATATTCTGGAGATTCTTAAGATTCTGAAGGTTCTAAAGAGCATGAACATTTTGGAAACTCTGGAGATTCTGGATGTTCTGAAGATTCTGAAAACCCCACAGATTATTAATGTTTTTGGGGATTCCAGAGACCCAGAAGATTTTGGAGGCTTTGAAGAGCCTGGAGATTCTTGATGTTCTGGAGAAACTAAAGATTCTGGAAACTCTGGATATTCTGAAGATACTGGATATTTATGAGATTCTGAAGAGTCTATAGATTCTGGAGATTCTAGAAATTCTGGAGGTTCTGAAGAGTCTAAAGAATTTAGAGATTCTTAAGATTCTTGAAATTTTGAAGAGTCTTAAAGTTTTGGAGATTCAGAAGATTCTGGGGGTTCTGAGGAGTCTAAAGATTCTGTAGGTTCTACAGAGTCTGGGGATTCTGAAGAGTGTGTAAAGTCTAGCCATTCTGAAGAGTCTGGAGGTTCTGAAAAGTCTGAGAATTCTGGAGATCCTGGATGTTCAGGAGGTTCTGAAGACTATGAATACTCTGGATATTCTGAGAACTCTGCAGATTCTAGATGTTCTGGGGATTCTGAAGATTCTGAAAATTCTTGAGATTCTGGAGACTCTGGATGTTCTGGAAATTCTGAAAACTTTGGAGACTCTGGATTCTGGAGGTTCAGAAGAGTCTGGGGATTCTGAAGAGTGTGGAGAGTGTAGTGATTCTGAAGAGTCTGGAGGTTCTGAAGAATCTGAGGATTCTGGAGATCCTGGTTGTTCAGGAGGGTCTGAAGACTCTGGATATTCTGGAGGTTATGAAAACGTTGCAGATTCTGGATGTTTTTAAAGATTCTGTAAACTCTGGAGGTTCTAGAGTTTCTGAAGAATCTGGAGACTCTGGATGTTCTGGGAATTTTGGAGATTTTGAATACTCTGGAGATTCAGGAGACTCTGGATGTTTTGGAGATTTTGGAGACCCAGAAGATTCTGGAGGTACTAAAGAGCCTGGAGATTCTGAATAGTCTAGATTTTCTGGAGAATCTGAAGATTCTGGAAACTCTGGATGTTCTCTGGATTCTGAAAACTCTGGGGATTCTGGAAATCTTGGATGTTCTGGGGATTCTGGAGATTCTAAAAAATCTGGAGATCCTGGAAAATGGATGTTTTGGGGATTCTGGAGACCAGAAGATTCTTGAAACTCTGGAGATTCTGACAATTCTGGAGGTACTGACAATTCTGGAGTTTCTGAAGATTCTAGATGTTCTGAAGTTTCTGAAGATTGTGAATACTCTGGAGATTCTGAACGTTCTGGGGATTCTGAAAACTCTGGAGATTCTGAAGAATCTGGAAAGTCTAGAGATTCTGAAGATTTTAGACTTTCTGAAGAGTCTGGAGGTTCTGGAGATTCTAGATGTTCTGAAATTTCTGAAGATTCTGGTGACTCTGAAAACATGGGAGATTCTGAAGACTCTGGATGTTCTAGAGATTCTGCATATTCTGAAAACTCTGGATGTTCAGGGGATTCTGGAGACCCAGGCGATTCTGAATATTCTAGAAACTCTGGAGGTTCTGAAGATTCTGCATATTTTGGAGGTACTGAAGATTCTGAAAACTCTGGAGATTCTGAAGATACTGGAGATTTAGGAGATTTTAAAGAGTGTGGAGATTCTGTAGAGTCTAGAAATTCTGACAATTCCACAGATTCTGAAGAAACTGGAGGTTCTGAAGATTCTGGAGATTCCGGATGTTGTGGAGTTTCTGAAGATTCTGAGACTCTGGATGTTCTGTGGATTCTGGAGTTTCTGGATGTTCTATGCATACTGGAGACCCAGAGACTCCAGCGGTTCTGAAGAGTCTGGAGATTCTGGATGTTCTGGAGAAACAAGATTCTGGAAACTCTGGAGATCCTCAAAATACTGGAGATTTTGAAGATTCTAAAGATTCTGAAGAGCCTGTAGGTTCTGAAGATTCTGGAGATCCTGAAGATTCTGGATGTTCTGGTGTTTCTGAAGATTCTGGAAACTCTGGAGATTCTTGAGATTCTGGAGGTTCTGAAGAGTCTGAAGATTCAAGAGATCCTTAAGATTTTTCAGGTTCTGAAGAGTTTGAAAATTCTGGTGGTCCAGAAGACTCTGTAGCTTCTGAAGAGTCAGGGGATTCTGGAGACTCTGGATGTTCTGGAGATTCTGAAAACTCTGCAGATCCTGAATGTTCTGGGCATTCTGAAAATTCTTGAGATTCTGGATGTTCTGGGGATTCTGGAGGTTCAGAAGAGTCTGGAGATTCTGTAGGTTCTGAAGAGTCTGAGGATTCTGAAAAATCTGGAGGGTCTAGAGATTCCGAAGAGTCTGGAGGTTCTGAAGAGTCTGGAGACTCTGTATGTTCTGGAGTTTCGGAAGATACTGGAAACTCTGGAGATTATGGAGACTCTGGATGTTCTGGTGACCCAGAAAATTGTGGAGGTACTGGAGAGTCTGGAGACTGTGGGGGGTTCTGAAGAGTCTGGATATTCTGCATGTTCTTGGCATTCTGAAGATTCTGAAAACTCTTGAGATTCTGGAGACTCTGGATGTTATGGAAATTCTGAAAACACTGTTTTAGAGATTCTGAAGATTCTGGTAACTCTTAATGTTCTAGTGATTCTGAAAATTTTGAAAAAATATAGATTCTGGAGACTCTGGGGATTTTGGAAATTCTGGAGACCCAGAAGATCCTGGAGGTTCTGTAGATTCTGGAAAACTCTGAAAGTTCTGAAGAATCTGGGGATTTAGGAGATTCATAATAGTCTGGAGAGTCTAGAGACTGGGAAGATTCTAGAGATTCTGTAGGTTCTGAGTGTGACGGTGGCGGGTATCAGACCCCTGACCTTCTCATCCACCTCGTGACCAAAGACCAAGCAATCTCACACCCTGCCGTCACTTGGGTAACAATGCCACTCTCAGCTGCACCCAGCACACAGATTGTCCAGCTTGCTGGACCACAATCTAGATGCCAGCAGACTGAGAGCGATTGTCACCGGGTTAATTAAACGATTAACCCTTTCTCTGCCGCCACCGCTACGTTTGAGCCCAACGGATGCTCGTGGTTTTACAAATACCAATTGTGACTTTAGAATAACCGTCTGTAACACACACTGTCACCTCAGACAAGAATGTTCAGATAGGTTAGCCTAAACAGTACAAATATCAATTATGACTTTAGAATAACCGTCTAACACACAGTAGCGCTCTTCAGGAGACAGGTTCGCTTGGGTCAGTTTGCATTTAAGAGCTTAGAGACAAAATTAACACTTTTCAAAATAAGGTTTAATTATAAGAAAGGTTAAAATTGGTGCGAATAAAAATATTTACAGAAAACTGGGTTACAAAGAAATGGAGACACAATACAGCAATTCATAAATAGGAGAATAAAGGATGAAAATACTTGCATTAAACGGTCCTGGTATTACCTTAGTTTCGGAAGCTGAACATGTGATATTTGGTTCCCCTTGAGCGATGTTATGGCCTCGATGTTAGAATGAGAACTGAACTCTGTATCAGTTCCTGTCCTTTTCTCTGAGCCCCAGGGGGTGTCACCAGAAGTACTTGGCCAATAGGCTCTGAGTCTATAAACTGCTAAGGTACCTCCCGGTTTGACAGATTATTAAAAGCACTCATATCTTGAGATATGTAATGGTTACATGCTTGAAACCGATATTTTATGGTCCGGTTTTGAATGTCCTATCTTTAGACACTAAAAATGGGTTACAAAGAAATAGAGACACAATACAGCAATTCATAAATAGGAGAATAAAGAATGAAAATACTTGCATTAAACGGACCTGGTATTATCTTAGTTTCGGAAGCTGAACATGTGATATTTGGTTCCCTTTGGGCGATGTTATGGCCTTGATGTTAGGATGAGAACTGAGCTCTCTATCAGTCCCTGTCCTTTTCTCTGACCCTCCAGGGGGTGTCACCAGAAGTACTTAGCCAATAGGCTCTGAGTCTTATAAACTGCTAAGGGACCTCCCCGTTTGACAGATTAATAAAAGCACTCATATCTCGAGATATGAAACGGTTACACGCTTGAAACCGATATTTTACGGTCCGGTTTGGAATGTCCTATCTTTAGACACTAAACATGGGTTATTTTGGAATAGCCTCTGACCGGTACGGCATCGGATCGCTAGCTTGTCTTTCCTAGGCATGAAGGTGTCCATGTTGGGTCTTAATTCGATTGGTATTTTATGGGGCACCCAAATATCTACTTTTCGTTAATATGTTATGTTCGGGTAAAAACTGTGTCATTTTCCGAATGACCTAGGAGCCATATGCTGTGTTCAGATTACCAGTTCACTCTAGAGCACGAGGAGATGGAAGGTCTGCTTGGTCAATCTGCTTGTGTATAGTAAAGGTGTGAAAAATGTCAGCTGTCCAGGGACCTGGCATTCAGTGACCCAGGGGGTCATTAACTGCCAAAAGGCTGGGGGGATGATGCTGGTAAGAATGACCATTTCCAACACTGTCAACTAAGCTCGCACCACAAGATAGATGCTTGCGACAGCGTTTGAATGAAATGGCGGCCTGACAAACTAGGGTGCCAACGCACTATACCATTACACTGAGGATTCTGGAGATCGGAAGTTTCTGAATATTCTGGATGTTGTGAAGAGTCTGGAGATTCCTGAGCTCAGTTTCCCCCCACACATGGTCAGACATCCTGGATTCCTCTCAGGGGGTGGAGTCATGTCTGGTGGCTCCGCCACTTCCAGCAGTAAACTCCGCCTCCTTACAGGTGATGAGACAATCCCTGGAGCAGAGACTAGGTGAGGAATCTGGAGGCGCTACACTGGGGGGGGAATCAAAGGAGGAGAAGAGAATGAAATGGGTGGAGGAACAAAACCACTGCTGAGCTCTCCTCCTGGAAATGTTCAGTGCCTGGCTGTCAGGCAGATCTTCAGGCTCCTGGAGTCCCTGTCCTGGACCAATCACAGAGATGAGGACTCCTGACTGTCCTTCAGCTTTATGGGATGGGAACTGAGAGGCAAGAAACAGCCAGAGACAGAGCGAGAGACAGAGACAGCCAGAGACAGAGACAGCCAGAGACAGAGACAGCCAGAGACAACCAGGGACAGCCAGAGACAGAAACAGCCAGAGACAGAGACAGCCAGAGACAGAGCGAGAGGATTAGAGACAGCCAGAGACAGAGACAGTCAGAGACAGAGACAGCCAGAGACAGAGACAGCCAGAGACAACCAGAGACAGAGAGAGAGAGAGACAGAGACAGCCAGAGACAGAGCGAGAGACAGGGACAGCCAGAGACAGCCAGAGACAACCAGGGACAGCCAGAGACAGAAACAGCCAGAGATAAGGACAGGCAGAGACAGAGACAGCCACAGGGTTTAGTGCAGGAGTTGCTGTGTTGCAGTAACATACAGTGGTGTACGGTGCATGCCTTGTGATGATATACGGTGGTGTAAGGTGCATGCGTTGTGATGATATACGGTGGTGTATGGTGCATGCGTTGTGGTAAGATGCATTGGTGTATGGTGCATGCGTTGTGGTAAGATGCGGTGGTGTATGGTGTATGCGTTGTGGTAAGATGCGGTGGTGTACGGTGCATGCGTTGTGGTAAGATGCGGTGGTATACAGTGCATGCATTGCGGTAAGATGTGGTGGTGTATGGTGCATGTGTTGTGGTAAGATGCTGTGGTATACGGTGTATGCGTTGTGGTGACATACGGTGGTGTACGGTGCATGCGTTGTGGTGACATACGGTGGTGTATGGTGCATGCGTTGTGGTAAGATACAGTGGTGTACGGTGCATGCGTTGTGATGACATACGGTGGTGTAAGGTGCATGCGTTGCAGAAAGATACGGTGGTGTACGGTGCATGCCTTGTGATGATATACGGTGGTGTAAGGTGCATGCGTTGTAATGATATACGGTGGTGTAAGGTGCATGCGTTGCAGAAAGATACGGTGGTGTACGGTGCATGCGTTGTGATGATATACGGTGGTGTACGGTGCATGCGTTGTGATGATATACAGTGGTGTACAGTGCATGCATTGCGGTAAGTTGCGGTGGTGTACGGTGCGTGCGTTGTGGTAAGATGCTGTGGTATACGGTGTATACGTTGTGGTAGGATGCGGTGGTGTACGGTGCATGCGTTGCAGTAAGATACGGTGGTGTACGGTGCATGCGTTGCAGTAAGATACGGTGGTGTACAGTGCATGCGTTGCAGTAAGATACGGTGGTGTACGGTGCATGCGTTGCAGTAAGATATGGTGGTGTATGGTGCATGCGTTGCAGTAGGTTACGGCGGTGTACGGTGCATGTGTTGCAGTAAGATAATGTGGTGTGCTGTGCATGCGTTGCAGTAGGTTACGGCGGAGTACGGTGCATGCGTTGGACTAAGATACGGCGGTATATGGTGCATGCGTTGCAGTAGGTTATGGCGGTGTACGGTGCATGCGTTGCAGTAAGATACGTGGTGTACGGGGCATGCGTTGCAGTAGGTTACCGGCGGTGTACGGTGCATGCGTTGCAGTAAGATACGGTGGTGTACGGTGCATGCGTTGCAGTAAGATACGGTGGTGTACGGTGCATGCGTTGCAGTAAGATACGGCGGTGTACGGTGCATGCGTTGCAGTAAGATACGGTGGTGTACGGTGCATGTGTTGCAGTAAGATACGGTGGTGTACGGTGCATGTGTTGCAGTAAGATTCGGTGGTTAAGGTGCATGCATTGCAGTAAGATACGGTGGTGTACGGTGCATGTGTTGCAGTAAGATACGGTGGTTAAGGTGCATGCGTTGCAGTAAGATATGGTGGTGTACGGTGCATGTGTTGCAGTAAGATACGGTGGTTAAGGTGCATGCGTTGCAGTAAGATACTGTGGTGTACGGTGCATGTGTTGCAGTAAGATATGGTGGTTAAGGTGCATGTGTTGCAGTAAGATACGGTGGTGTATGGTGCATGCGTTTCAGTAAGATACGGTGGTGTACGGTGCATGCGTTGCAGTAAGATACGGTGGTGTACGTGCATGCGTTGCAGTAGGTTACGGCGGTGTACGGTGCATGCGTTGCAGTAGGTTATGGCGGTGCACGGTGCATGCGTTGCAGTAAGATATGGCAGTGTACGGTGCATGCGTTGCAGTAGGTTATGGCGGTGCACAGTGCATGCATTGCAGTAAGATACGGTGGTGTACGGTGCATGCGTTGCAGTAAGATACGGTGGTGTACGGTGCATGCGTTGCAGTAAGATACGGTGGTGTACGGTGCATGCGTTGCAGTAAGATACGGTGGTGTACGGTGCATGCGTTGCAGTAGGTTATGGCGGTGCACGGTGCATGCGTTGCAGTAAGATACGGTGGTGTACGGGGCATGCGTTGCAGTAGGTTACGGCGGTGTACGGTGCATGCGTTGCAGTAGGCTATGGTGGTGCACGGTGCATGCGTTGCAGTAAGATACGGCGGTGTACGGTGCATGCGTTGCAGTAGGTTATGGCGGTGCACGGTGCATGCGTTGCAGTAAGATACGGTGGTGTACGGTGCATGCGTTGCAGTAGGTTACGGCGGTGTACGGTGCATGCGTTGCAGTAAGATGCGGCGGTGTATGGTGCATGCGTTGCAGTAGGTGATGGCGGTGCACAGTGCATGCGTTGCAGTAAGATACGGTGGTGTACGGTGCATGCGTTGCAGTAAGATACGGTGGTGTACGGTGCATGCGTTGCAGTAAGATACGGTGGTGTACGGTGCATGCGTTGCAGTAGGTTATGGCGGTGCACGGTGCATGCGTTGCAGTAAGATACGGTGGTGTACGGGGCATGCGTTGCAGTAGGTTACGGCGGTGTACGGTGCATGCGTTGCAGTAGGTTATGGCGGTGCACGGTGCATGCGTTGCAGTAAGATACGGTGGTGTACGGTGCATGCGTTGCAGTAAGATACGGTGGTGTACGGTGCATGCGTTGCAGTAGGTTATGGCGGTGCACGGTGCATGCGTTGCAGTAAGATACGGTGGTGTACGGGGCATGCGTTGCAGTAGGTTACGGCGGTGTACGGTGCATGCGTTGCAGTAGGTTATGGCGGTGCACGGTGCATGCGTTGCAGTAAGATACGGCGGTGTACGGTGCATGCGTTGCAGTAGGTTATGGCGGTGCACAGTGCATGCGTTGCAGTAAGATACGGTGGTGTATGGTGCATGTGTTGCAGTAAGATACGGTGGTGTACGGTGCATGCGTTGCAGTAAGATACGGTGGTGTACGGTGCATGCGTTGCAGTAAGATACGGTGGTGTACGGTGCATGCGTTGCAGTAAGATACGGTGGTGTACGGTGCATGCGTTGCAGTAGGTTATGGCGGTGCATGGTGCATGGTTGCAGTAAGGTATGGTGGTTAAGGTGCATGCGTTGAAGTTAGATATGATGGTGCACGGTACATGCGTTGCAGTAAGATACGGTGGTGTACGGTGCATGCGTTGCAGTAGGTTATGGCGGTGCACGGTGCATGCGTTGCAGTAAGATACGGTGGTGTACGGTGCATGGTTGCAGTAAGATATGGTGGTTAAGGTGCATGCGTTGCAGTAAGATATGGTGGTGCACGGTGCATGCGTTGCAGTAAGATACGGTGGTGCACGGTGCATGGTTGCAGTAAGATATGGTGGTTAAGGTGCATGCGTTGCAGTAAGATACGGTGGTGTACGGGGCATGCGTTGCAGTAAGATACGGTGGTGTACGGTGCATGCGATGCAGTAAGATACGGTGGTGTACGGTGCATGCGTTGCAGTAGGTTATGGCGGTGCACGGTGCATGGTTGCAGTAAGATATGGTGGTTAAGGTGCATGCGTTGCAGTAAGATACGGTGGTGTACGGGGCATGCGTTGCAGTAAGATACGGTGGTGTACGGTGCATGCGTTGCAGTAAGATACGGTGGTGTACGGGGCATGCGTTGCAGTAGGTTACGGCGGTGTACGGTGCATGCGTTGCAGTAGGTTATGGCGGTGCACGGTGCATGCGTTGCAGTAAGATACGGCGGTGTACGGTGCATGCGTTGCAGTAGGTTATGGCGGTGCACAGTGCATGCGTTGCAGTAAGATACGGTGGTGTATGGTGCATGTGTTGCAGTAAGATACGGTGGTGTATGGTGCATGCGTTGCAGTAGGTTATGGCGGTGCACAGTGCATGCGTTGCAGTAAGATACGGTGGTGTATGGTGCATGTGTTGCAGTAAGATACGGTGGTGTATGGTGCATGCGTTGCAGTAGGTTACGGCGGTGTACGGGGCATGCGTTGCAGTAGGTTATGGTGGTTAAGGTGCATGCGTTGCTGTGTTGCAGGGACATTCCATTGAATTGCTGCCCAATGCACACAGGGGCCACGGCTGTGCGTTGTGTTACGATAAAAGGGTGACGTTGGATTTTTGGTGCGTTCCGTAACACAACGCATGTCACACCCAGAAGCAGACGTGATCCGTGTGGGCCGATACTCGCCGCACCTCACACCCAACCCCCACACATGCGTTACTATGTACTAGAATGGCACAAAGGTGTCCCAGGAGGTTGCTGGGGGTGGAGTCCAGCTTCCCCCAGTGGTTCTGGCAGTGTAGGGGTGAGGCGGTGGGAGTGGGCGGAGTTAGACCCACACAGGTGTCGGTGATTCCACTGATTACCTGGGAGGTCAGGAGCTGATAAGACACCTGGAGGTGGCGGCCATCTTTGCTTAGTGCAGGACTGACCATGGCTGGAGTGATGTACCCCCAATATCCCGTCTTCCCCAATTATGGGCCCCCCTATCGCCAGCCGCCCCCCTACTACAAGCCCAGGCAGCCATACTGGAAGCCGCCTTACAAGGGGTCCCCGGGGCCCCCAAAGCCCACCTTTCCTCTGGACTGCCTGGATGATTACCGGTGGGCCCAGTTGAAGGCTCTGCTCAGCCAGCTTGGCCCGGGCCTGAGCCGCCTCTACACCAAGGAAGTGGGGGTGCAGGTGAACCCCAGGGTGGATGCCTGTGTTCAGTGCTCGCTGGGGCCCCGCACCCTGAAGAGCCGAAAAGGGGGCTCCTTCCTGTATCGTCCTGTGCCTGGGCAACATGCCGGCCTCCGGATTGTCACCCCCGTGAGGTTCCCTCGCACCATCGCTGTCTATTCCAGACTGACCGACCGAAGGCTCTTCACCCTCCCACCAGCCAAGGATGGGGGCGCCAGAGAGGCTGCTGAGATGGAGGACTTGGAGGCTATAGAGGTGATTGAGGCTGGGTCCAAGAAACCTACCTTCCAGGTGAGTGGGGGATGGGGCACCTCTGATGGGGGGGGGGGGTCAGGTGTTGCTGTGTCCATTTTTTTTGGGGGGGGGAGGGGGGGTTGTCCTTGTTTCCCCAGAGACCCTCTTTAGGTGAGGGGGGGATGGGGTCTCCTGACTTATATGGGAGGTGTTCTGTAGTCCTGTCCTAGGGAGACAACGCTCCTCCATGGATAATGTATAGAGGGCAGGATCACCGGTGTGTACACGATGGGGGAAGTAGTACTGTGTGTGTGTGTACAATGGGGGAAGTAGTACTGTGTGTGTACATGATGGGGGAAGTAGTACTGTGTGTGTACATGATGGGGGAAGTAGTACTGTGTGTGTGTGTACATGATGGGGGAAGTAGTACTGTGTGTGTGTGTACGGTGGGGGGGAGTAGTACTGTGTGTGTGTACATAATGGGGGAAGTAGTACTGTGTGTGTGTGTGCGTGATGGGGGAAGTAGTACTGTGTGTGGAGGGTGGAAGGGGGGAGTACTGTGTGTACACGATGGGGGGGCGGCAAAGTAGTACTGTGTGCGCAGGATTTGGGGGGTAGTAGTACTGTGTAGAGGATGGGGGTAGTAGTACTGTGTATAAATGATGGGGGGAGTAGTACTGTGTAGCTGATGGGAGGGGGGAGTAGTACTGTGTGTAGAGGATGGGGGGAGTAGTACTGTGTGTAGAGGATGGGGGGAGTGGTACTGTGGTGGATGGGGGGGGGGAGTGGTACTGTGTATAAATGATGGGGGAGTAGTACTGTGTGTGGAGGGTGGGAGGGGGGAGTACTGTGTGTAGATGGGGGGAGTGGTACTGTGGCGGATGGGGGGGGGAGTGGTACTGTGTATAAATGATGGGGGAGTAGTACTGTGTGTAGCGGATGGGGGGGAGTAGTACTGTGTAGAGGATGGGGGGAGTAGTACTGTGTGTAGAGGATGGGGGGGTAGTAGTATAAATAATGGGGGGAGTAGTACTGTGAAGAGGATGGGGGGTAGTAGTATAAATGATGGGGGGAGTAGTACTGTGTGTAGAGGATGAGGGGGGGAGTAGTACTGTGTGTAGAGGATGAGGGGGGGAGTAGTACTGTGTGTAGAGGATGAGGGGGGGAGTAGTACTGTGTGTAGAGGATGGGGGGTAGTAGTATAAATGATGGGGGTAGTAGTACTGTGTAGAGGATGTGGGGGGGGGGTAGTACTGTGTAGAGGATGGGGGGTAGTATAAATGATGGAGGTAGTAGTATAAATGATGGGGGGGGAGTAGTACTGTGTGTAGAGGATGGGGGGGGAGTAGTACTGTGTGTAGAGGATGGGGGGGGAGTAGTACTGTGTGTAGAGGATGGGGGGGGGAGTAGTACTGTGTGTAGAGGATGGGGGGGGGGAGTAGTACTGTGTGTAGAGGATGGGGGGGGGAGTAGTACTGTGTGTAGAGGATGGGGGGGGAGTAGTACTGTGTGTAGAGGATGGGGGGTAGTATAAATGATGGGGGGGAGTAGTACTGTGTAGAGGATGGGGGTAGTAGTATAAATGATGGGGGGAGTAGTACTGTGTGTAGAGGATGGGGGGAGTAGTACTGTGTGTAGAGGATGGGGGGAGTAGTACTGTGTAGAGGATGAGGGGGGGAGTAGTACTGTGTGTAGAGGATGAGGGGGGTAGTAGTATAAATGATGGGGGTAGTAGTACTGTGTAGAGGATGTGGGGTAGTATAAATGATGGGGGGAGTAGTACTGTGTGTAGAGGATGGGGGGGGGAGTAGTACTGTGTGTAGAGGATGGGGGGGGGGGAGTAGTACTGTGTAGAGGATGGGGGGTAGTATAAATGATGGGGGGAGGAGTAGTACTGTGTGTAGCGGATGGGGGGAGGAGTAGTACTGTGTGTAGCGGATGGGGGGAGGAGTAGTACTGCGTGTAGCGGATGGGGGGAGGAGTAGTACTGCGTGTAGCGGATGGGGGGAGGAGTAGTACTGCGTGTAGCGGATGGGGGGAGGAGTAGTACTGTGTGTAGCGGATGGGGGGAGGAGTAGTACTGTGTGTAGCGGATGGGGGGAGGAGTAGTACTGTGTGTAGCGGATGGGGGGAGGAGTAGTACTGTGTGTAGCGGATGGGGGGAGGAGTAGTACTGTGTGTAGCGGATGGGGGGAGGAGTAGTACTGTGTGTAGCGGATGGGGGGAGGAGTAGTACTGTGTGTAGCGGATGGGGGGAGGAGTAGTACTGTGTGTAGCGGATGGGGGGAGGAGTAGTACTGTGTGTAGCGGATGGGGGGAGGAGTAGTACTGTGTGTAGCGGATGGGGGGAGGAGTAGTACTGTGTGTAGCGGATGGGGGGAGGAGTAGTACTGTGTGTAGCGGATGGGGGGAGGAGTAGTACTGTGTGTAGCGGATGGGGGGAGGAGTAGTACTGTGTGTAGCGGATGGGGGGAGGAGTAGTACTGTGTGTAGAGGATGGGGGAGTAGTAGTATAAATGATGGGGGGAGTAGTACTGTGTATGACATTCTCGGTGTCTCCGCAGTTCTTGGAGCAGAAGTACGGATTCTTCCATTGCCGGGACTGTCAGGTGCGGTGGGAGAGCGCCTACGTTTGGTGCGTTTCGGGAACCAATAAGGTGAGTCTCGGGTTCATGGAATGTAGATGTGTCCCCAATTGTCACATCTGTGGTGACCTCACATACCCTGCAACCGTCACTGAGTATGGAGACAGGAAGTGGCTGCAAAGAGGCTGCAGGAGATCCGCAACACTGAGGAGGAAACAAAATCCTGGAGAGACGGTAACTGGTGGAGGGCGAACCGTGTACTAATTCCCCTCCCCCGCCTCTCCGGTGTCTCTCTCTCCCCCCTGCCTCCTCTCGGGTGTCCGCCAACCGAATTCTCCCGTCTGACAGTTTGTGTGAAAACGGGGGTTCAGTGTGGAAGCTGCAGGATCTCTCCGGCACCCCGGATTACCCGCAGTCCCCACGGCACCCCGGATTACCCGCAGTCCCCACGGCACCCCGGATTACCCGCAGTCCCCACGGCACCCCGGATTACCCGCAGTCCCCACGGCACCCCGGATTACCCGCAGTCCCCACGGCACCCCGGATTACCCGCAGTCCTAACTCCTGTAAATCTGAGTCTCCACAGTGGAAGTGACCATTCTCAGCTATTCAGCACTGCGCTACTTTATCTGGGAATTGTGCAGTCATTCAACATTTTACCCAAAAGATATTTAATTTTTTCCCATTGTGCTTTTTTGGTGGTTTTCACCTTTGTGGGTTTATTTGCAATACAAACAAAAAACGTAAAAATTTGAAAACATTTTTTCTGCTATAAAACCAATAAAAAAAAAATAAAAAATCAAATTTCATCAATTTATTCCAATCTGTATTCTGCTACAAAATCCCAATAATTGTGTATTGATTGGTGTTATAAATTGTCTACACACTATGGTGGATATACTGGAATTTTATTCTATTTTTTATACCAGTGATGGCGATTGGCAGCTTTATATAGACGGCGATATTCGGGGCAGACAATCGGACACTTTGTGGGGACCGGTGACACCAATGGGGATATTAATATGCACTGTCACTGTACTAATGACACTGGCTGGAATGGGGTTAACATCTGGGGTGATTGAAGGGTTAAATGTGTACCTAGCCAGTGTTTATGTACTGTGGGGGAGGGGCTTTTAATAAGCGAAGTGCTGGCTTTGCCCATCCCCCGCTGGCAGGTAGGAGCTCTGTCCGGTCCACCTCCTCGCTGATCAATGGGTGTTTGGAGGACATCCATTGGCCGGCACCCACTGATCAGCTTGTGGTGACTAAACATGGCGCAGCCGCAGCGCCCCCACCAGGAAGAGCAGAATCGCATATATATATATATCATATATACATATATACACGATTCTGCACAGCTGGTCCGCATTGCAGCAATAAAGTGACTCCGCACGGCCAGCCTGTGCTTTCATGTACTTGTGTTCAACTTATTTTTTTACATGTCTTCAGTTACTTCCTGGATTCTGGCCTAGGCAAATTTCATACATCCCAGGAGTCTTCAGGAAGGAAGGAGGGGCTTACTCAGCTAAGCACACCCTCCTGTCTGCATGCCTAAGCTAAGGCCAGATGGATTCCAGGAAGTAGATTAATCCGCCCTTAAGATGGCCGCAGCCTGAAATGCTAGGGGGGAGGGTTTTAAGGCAATTTCTCTGCAAAATAAAGCCTGGAGGGAGAGGAGGGATATCTTTTTATTGGAACCAGGGAAAGGACAATGATGGGACATGATTGGGGGGGGGGGGGTGTAGGTTTGTTTACTGAATGGGACAGACATGGCACCACACACCGATCAGAAGCTGTGGGAAGCTTCATTGGCATCACTTCAGCAGAAGATGGGTTCGAAGAGTGGTTAGATACCGCCACTCAGGCTTTGGAGGAATGGGAGGTACCAGAACAGCACAAGAAGCAGAGAATCACAGAGAGTTTAAGGGGACCTGCATTAGAGGCTGTACGTAATCTAAAGCTTAGCAAGAAGAACTGCACAGGATTATTTGGACATTCTGCAAGATGTGTTTGGTCGGACGGAGAACGCGGCTGAACTTCTATACCAGTTGGACCACTGTTATCAAGAAGAGGGGGAGAAGTTGTCCGAATTCATTAAACGTCTGGATAGGATTATCCACCAGATTCTGTTAAAGAAAGGAATAGACCCCCGGAAAGTAGATGAGACTCGTGCACGACAGGTTCTGAAAGGGGCTCAACCTTTAGATCCCATTGCCATACTGTTACGAACTCGTCAAGATGGCGGCATTCTAGAATACCCCGACCTGATTCGAATGGTCAGAGAGGAAGAGGTCAGGTTGGATAACAAAAAGAAAAGTCAGCAGTTTGACTCAACTGCCCGAGTTAGAGTGATAAGTGTAGAAGAGGGTGACTCTCAAGTTAAACTCCTAAAGACCCAAGTGTCCCAGTTAATAGAAATGGTGTCTATCCTGACTGGTCAGGTATCCACTCTACCCAAGGGGAGTATATCGGAGAAGCCAGATGAACCTGCTAGCCTCAGCGCAGATCCAGAGCCAAGACCTGCAAGATTGCGAACTTGTTTCAACTGTGGGGGAATTGGGCATGTTAGAGGAGTATGTCCCAGCCCAGGAAAGGTTGCCACGAAACCTCGCAAGCCGGCGGGAAACTTCAGAGGACACAGGTGAAGGAGTCAACCGGGTGTCCGCCAGTCTTAAGGGACTCCAGGAGGCTCGCTGGTTCAGGGATACTGAGTCAGGGGGTCAGGCCCAAACACAATACCCCCAGTTTTAGACTCCTGGTTACTGAGGGAAGGAAAATCAATGCACACCGGGTTCAGCGGGGGCCCATACCAAGGAAGAAAAAGAAGAGGGCCTGGGTACAGAGAACCGAATCAGACAACAAGGCTACATCAAGAGAATTCCCAACTAACCTGGTCGGGCCCTCCCCAGTGGTCTCAGTTCAGGTAGAAGGAATCTACACAAGAGCCCTCCTTGACACAGGGGCCCAAGTGACTCTTTTGTATAGACTTCTATGATAGACATCTTACCCATCTACCTTTGCAGAAGTTGGAAGATCTGGAGCTATGGGGCATCGGGACTCAAAGTTTTCCCTATGACGGGTATCTGCCAATCAAGCTGACCTTTGATTCATCAGTGGCTGGTGAATCGGAAACCTTCGACACCTTAGCGGTGGTCTGTCCTCGTCCACCAGGGGCCAACAAAAGCTCTTATCGTAGGAACAAACACTGACCTGGTAAGGCGCCTTCTGATACAGCTGGTCCAGGGACAAGATGCTCCAGCGCCAAGGATCCATCCCATGCTACGGCAGGCCTACCAACGATTAGTGTTGGAGCAAGAGACCCCCGCAGAAGGTGTTGGACGACTCTGGAAGCTGGACAGAGCGGAAAAGGTCCTACAGCCAGGAGAGGTGGCCTGTCTTAAGGCTTCTGTTAAACTCACATGGCAACAACCGGGTCCTTTTATCATCTTTGAATCAGGTCAAAAGGAAAGAGAGAGGGATAGAAGTGATCCCTGAAGTGATCCCTTTGAAGGTGTTACAGAAAAACCGTGGAAGGGTTTTAGTGAGTGTCAGAAACACCTCCACTACACCGGTGAAGGTACCGGCCAGAGTGCTCCTGGGCCAAGTTAACCCGGCTACCCCAGTTGCCCCCATTGATCTTAAAAAAGAGGAACAGGGCGAAGCTGTCATAGAAGAGCTCTGCTCTGGAAACGCTTCCCTCCCACCGGAATGGGTGAAGCGGGCCAAGGCACAACTTGCTCGATGGAGGGAAATATTCTCTAAGGACGAGTTTGACGTGGGATGTGCCAGGAGCGCCACTCATAAGATCCGCCTGAGTGAGGACAAGCCTTTCAGGGAGAGAGTCCGGCGAGTCCCCTTAGGTGACTTAGAGGATCTACGTCAACAGCTGGCAGAACTCAAGAAGACTGGGATTATCCGAGAATCCAGGAGCCCATATGCTTCTCCGATAGTAGTAGTCCGGAAGAAAAACGGATCTTTGAGGCTTTGTATCGACTACCGAACACTGAACAGAAGAACCATCCCAGACCAGTATACCACTCCTCGAATTGAAGACGCCCTACAGAGCCTGTCAGGGGCGAAGTGGTTCAGTGTGATGGACTTAAAGAGTGGGTACTATCAGATCCCCATGCACCCTGAAGACCGGGAGAAGACAGCCTTCATAACCCCCGTGGGGTTCTTTGAGTTCAATCGCATGCCGCAGGGGTTGTCAGGAGCCCCTGCTACTTTCCAGAGGCTGATGGAAAGGACAGTTGGGGATATGAATTTGATAGAGGTACTGGTATACTTGGATGATGTTATAGTGTTTGGCAGGACTTTGGAAGAACACGAGGAGAGGTTGGAAAAGGTCCTGAAGAGGCTACACGAAGAAGGCCTGAAACTTTCTCCTGAGAAGTGTCAGTTCTATCAATCCTCGGTCCATTACCTGGGCCACATCGTGTCTGCAGAAGGGGTGGCCACTGACCCGGACAAGCTGGATGCTGTCTCCTCCTGGCCGAGACCTACAAATGTGACCGAGCTCCGGTCGTTCCTGGGCTTTTGCTCCTATTACAGGAGGTTTGTGGAGGGGTTCGCCAAGATTGCCCGACCCCTCAATGAGCTACTAAAGAACGAGGAAGATGACGTTCCTGAACTGGTCAAGCCGACGAAGTCCACCATGGGACCCCGGAAGGCTAAGGAATCCATCCAGGATCAGTGGACCCCAGAATGTGAAGGGGCTTTCATTCAACTGAAAAAGAATCTAACCACTGCCCCTGTGTTGGCCTATACAGACCCCATGAAACCATATGAACTGCATGTCGATGCCAGCCGAGATGGGCTGGGTGGGGTACTCTACCAGGAACATGAGGGTCACTTGCGACCTGTCGCCTACGTGAGCAGGAGTCTACTACCTGCTGAAAGGAATTATCCTACCCACAAACTTGAATTCTTGGCCTTGAAGTGGGCAGTGGTTGACAAACTGAAAGACTACCTGTATGGAGCTGAATTCATTGTCAAGACGGATAATAATCCCCTCACCTATCTGACTACAGCCAAGCTGGATGCAACAGGACACCGATGGTTGGCCGCCCTCTCTAGCTTCAATTTTAGCCTGAAGTATCGGCCAGGAATTGGAAACAGGGATGCAGACGCCCTCTCCAGAAGGTTGCATGTTCCACAGGAACCTGCGGAAGAATGGACTCATTTGGCTCCAGAAGGGGTGCGTGCCCTATATCAGGGAACGGAATTTCAATTCCAGAGGAGGGTCAAGAGCAGAAGAGATTGGGGTTTCGGCTGTCGGAGTGCCCAAATACTATTGCAGGGTGACCCAGGTTGGAGGGGAAGATTTGCCCCGGCTGTCAAAAAGGATCTGAGGAAGGAGCAGTTGGAAGACCCTTTGGGAAAACTTCTTTTGGAAGCCTTGGAGATCCAGCGCCCTGATTTGCTTCTAACTGACTCCCCTCAAGGGGCCCGTTTGTTACATAGAGAGTGGACCCGGTTACTGATCAGAGAAGGAGTGGCCTACCGGAGAGGTCCATCTGAAGATCTGGAGGAGAAGTGGCAACTGTTCTTACCAGCTAAATACAGAGAGGGAGTTCTGGCCGCTCTTCATGATAATCATGGCCATCTGGGACCTGAAAGAACTTTTCAGCTTGTTAGGGACAGGTTCTACTGGCCCTGTATGAGGGCCGAAGTTGAAGGATACTGTCATTCTTGTGTCCGGTGTATACAAAGGAAGACTCTGCCACGTCAAGCAGCCCCAATGGGCCATCTGCAAAGCCAGGGACCCATGGAGCTGGTGTGCATTGATTTCCTTTGTTTAGAGCCTGATCTGAGTGGCCAAGGGAATGTCCTTGTGGTAACAGACCATTTTACCAGATACGCTCAAGCATTCCCAACAAGGGATCAGAAGGCCTCAACGGTTGCCAAAGTTCTTGTAGAGAAGTTCTTTGTACACTATGGGCTACCACAACGCCTCCATTCTGATCAGGGAAGGGACTTTGAAAGCAGACGGATCAAGAGGCTGTTAGATGTGTTAGGCATTCAAAAGACTAGAACCACTCCCTACCATCCACAAGGGGATGCTCAGCCTGAACGATTTAACAGGACTCTTTTGGACATGTTGGGGACTTTGAGCTCAGAGAAGAAACAGCACTGGGGCAAACATGTAGCTGCCATTGTGCATGCCTACAACAGTACTGTCAGTGATGCTACTGGATATTCCCCTTATCGGTTGATGTTTGGAAGGGAGGCTCGGTTACCAGTGGATTTGGCCTTTGGCATTTCGCCTGATCATACCTCCTCAGCATCGCATAGAGGATATGTGGACAGACTGCGGAAGAGTCTGAAGGCGGCCTATGACAAGGCTCAGGTCACATCTGATCAACGTGGACTGTGGAATAAAAAAAATTTCGACCTAAAAGTTCGGATCCATGACTTGCAACCAGGGGACAGGGTTTTGTTGAGAAACTTGGGTGTCCCGGGAAAACACAAGTTGGCAGACCGCTGGAAGTCCCAACCTTATGTTATCTGCAAGCAACTACCAAACCTTCCTGTGTACCAAATTTGGCCTGAAGGAAGTGTGGGTCCATTGAAGACTTGGCATAGGAACCATTTGCTACCTCTCTCTGAAGCGGTCCGTATGCCCCCTGTGGAAGATTTGTCAGAGGCCCCTTCGACTTCTCGCCGGTCCAGACCAGTTACCAGATCTCAGATGACGCTCCCAGATGAGGGGGAGGGAAGTTCTTCATCTGAAGATTTGGAAGATGAGGAGGTACCTGACTGGTTGTGGTCATCTCAGTTGCCAGAACCCACACCTGCCTCCCTGTCTTCATCTGACTTGGCTGACAGAGGAGCCCTTCGGGCAGAAGCCCCTGAATTCATACCCTCTCACATGCTTCCAGAAGAAGTAGCTGAGGATGAAGACCCTGAAGAGGAGGTTGCACCTTTCTCTGAAGAACTCGCTGCTCTTGAACCATCAGATTCCTATGTGTTGGGACATGAAGAGGTGGGCATTGATGAATCTGCTGAATTGCCTGGTTCTAGTACCTCTGAGAGCATGCCTCCACAGGAACAGAGGGAAAGGAGTCATTCACCCACCTAAGAGATTGACCTATGATCAATTGGGTGAATGTTCAGAAGAAGCTGTCTTTACCTCAAAAAGATCTCCTGACCAGCCTAGCTCTTCCACCGCCAATTTGGTGGAAGACCACCCTAGCTCACCCCCAGGCACATCTGTACAAGCCACCCAAGTGTCGGGGGTCTGTGACCAGACTTGTCTTCCCTCCCCCGACAATTGGTGGGAGGTTCCCTTGTCGAACCTGTGTTGTAATATGCAGTTGTCGAGTTTGGCTTCTGCTCCTGAAAAGCCAGATAACTCTGTTAGGCATATGTTAATGTTTTTGTTGTATAATGCCAACCTACGCACTAGGGTACATACTGTTGACCTCTTTGGGGACCAAAGTTTCTCAAGTGGGGGGGAGTGTGTAGCGGGGTTAAATATGCCTAAAGATACTGTTGATATGTGAGAAGGAATTAGGCTCCCTCTAGTGGTAGCTGCATGGAATTTCCCGGGCTGTGACTTCCTTTTTGGCAAGATGAAGAGACTACATCTCCCAGTGTGCATTGTAAGATCCAGGGTGCACGGCTGCACCGCACAGCTTTATGGGAGAGGTTATTTAAAGGAAGGGAGGAGTCAAGCTCGGCCCTTCTGCGCTGGACTCCGAGGAACCAAGAAGCTAGAGCTGAGGACTGATGCTGGATATTAGGCCAAAGCCTCTAAGCCTGGAGTGACGACGTTGAACCGTCCTATCTCAAGCACGAGACACATTCCCGGAGCTCATACCGCTGTTCGCAGAGACCGGAGTCATCTGCCAGAAAGACCTCGCACGGCTGACATAGAGCAAACTGAGACCGCAGTGGAGCGCGCGAAGGAGAAACTCCTGTTGGTGAGAGGGCACATGCCCAATAACTGACTTTATCTGCCAAAGTAGCTTTATCTACGGATAGCGGTAGCATAACAGGAGGTGATAAACCCCGGGGTAGAATAGTATATCGTCTCGATATTTGTAGACAAACAGAATCTATAAAATAGGCGCCAGAGGCCTACCTCTCTCACAGAAGTTATTGCTCAGCCACACAGACCCCTGCAGTGACAACCAACAGCTCGCTGTTTTTCTCTCTCTTGATCTTCATTCCTAATTTGGATTATAAATGAGCTCTAGTCAATACCCTTGCTAGCGAAGAATCAAGAAGACAGAAGAGAACTCTGGGGGAGGGACTCAGATAGGCCTACCTGTCTGGTACCGTGTCTAGCATAAAGGAAGGGAGAAGTGTGGGGTATTTTATCTTTTTTAAAGCTGATTTAACCCATTTTAAGGAACTGTGTTTCAATGTATCTTCCTTGTTCAATTTGAAGCATAGTAAACTAAGTTTTGGTTAATTACAATCCTGTGTGTTGTTCCATTGTGTCACCCAGAAGGACTATCATTGGAAAAGGGTAACAAATCACTGTCGCATATTGAAGTATTGTATTTCAATCTGTGTATCCATTTGATAGTCCAGTCTTATTCTGGGTCAGTTGTGCCTGAGGAGGGATCGAGCCAATTCTGTGGGTTGTTAGGCAGGGTGTAGACCCAATAACATAATCAGCAGCTCCTGCAGGGGTGGTGCTACAAGTAAATTACGGGGGATTGGATTGGTTGGTCAGATTGGTGTATGGACGCCTCCTTCAATCTCGGGATTCTCAGCTCTCGGTTTTTTTTTTCAGGTTTACTTCAAGCAATATTGCCACAAGTGTCTGAATGCCTTCAATCCATACTATGTGGAGTCCATCGAGTGTAAGGTAAGTCCACACCTATAGACGAACATTATCAACCCTTCATAGACCGGCTATCTCCCCATCTCTGGTGCCCGTAGTGGACCTGGGCCTCTCTCCGCCCTCTGCTTCTGGCGCCTGTAGTAAACCTGGGCCTCTCTCCGCCCTCTGCTTCTGGCGCCCTTAGTAGACCTTGGCCTCTCTCCGCCCTCTGCTTCTGGCGCCCTTAGTAGACCTTGGCCTCTCTCCGCCCTCTGCTTCTGGCGCCTGTAGTGGACCTAGGCCTCTCTCCGCCCTCTGCTTCTGGCGCCCTTAGTAGACCTTGGCCTCTCTCCGCCCTCTGCTTCTGGCGCCCGTAGTAAACCTTGGCCTCTCTCCACCCTCTGCTTCTGGCGCCCTTAGTAGACCTTGGCCTCTCTCCGCCCTCTGCTTCTGGCGCCCGTAGTAGACCTGGGCCTCTCTCCGCCCTCTGCTTCTGGCGCCCGTAGTAGACCTTGGCCTCTCTCCACCCTCTGCTTCTGGCGCCCGTAGTAGACCTTGGCCTCTCTCCGCCCTCTGCTTCTGGCGCCCTTAGTAGACCTTGGCCTCTCTCCGCCCTCTGCTTCTGGCGCCCGTAGTAGACCTTGGCCTCTCTCCGCCCTCTGCTTCTGGCGCCTGTAGTAGACCTTGGCCTCTCTCCGCCCTCTGCTTCTGGCGCCTGTAGTAGACCTTGGCCTCTATCCACTCCACTTATGGGGCCTCCCCCATACCAGCTGCCATAATGCTGGGAAAATCCTTTACCTCGGGCATTATATGCTTATCTTGTCATTTATTCCAGTCTGGTCTCTGGGTACATTGCCACGAAAGATGCCATTGGTGTGCTAATCACCAATTTCCGGGACACCAGAAAAGAAATGAGTAACGATGAGTAGGGAAAACATTTCTCTGACTTCAACCTGTAAAACCATTCTGTTTTGGAGGTAGTCTCAATGTTGCCCATTTAGTGCCCCTGTTAATTTCAATAACACCAAAGCAGCTGAAACTGTTTAACAACCCCCTCTGCTACTTAACTGACCATATACGTTTCCCAGGAGTTTAACTTAGACCTTACTCCCAAATCTTATTGGAGCTGCATGAATGCCTTGTGTTCCTGCCCTAAAAGATAAAAGATGTCATATTGACCTGAAGCCATTTACCCCTCCTCGTTGCCATAGCGTTGACCCCCCTAGTAGATGCCTACAGTGTTGTTTAGACTTTAACCCCAAAAACAATTTTATGCTAGAATGCACAAAGTCCTTGTGTTTTGCTTTGAAGTCACTGACCTGGGGGCCAGGACTCCTGGCAGCCATAACAATGCCCACCCCCCATTGGAAGACTACAATCTTTAGACCTTAGCCCTAACTCTTATCTGCCTGAAGGCCTTGTGGTTCTACCCCAAGAGACATCAATTAACCTCATGCTACTAACCCTCCAGTTGATGCCTACAATGGCTTTAGACCTTAACCCACCCTCTTATTCCAGAACTGCATGAAGACCTCACATTGACCTGAAGCCACTAAGCCTCCTGGTGGCCATAATGTAGGCCACTGCCCCTTCTGGTGATATATGCCACCCCCAGTGATGGTTTAGACCATAACCCCCAACTCTTCTTCCAGAGCTGCATGAAGGTCTTGTGTTCCTGCCCCGAGAGACGTCACATTGACCTGAAGCCACTGCCCCTCCTGGTGGCCGTAATGTAGGCCACTGCCCCTCCTGGTGGCCGTAATGTAGGCCACTGCCCCTCCTGGTGGCCGTAATGTAGGCCACTGCCCCTTCTGGTGATATATGCCACCCCCAGTAGATGCTTACGGTGTGGTTTAGACCATAACCCCCAACTCTTCTTCCAGAGCTGCATGAAGGCCTAATGTTCCTGCCCCGAGAGACCTCACATTGACCTGAAGCCACTAAGCCTCCTGGTGGCCATAATGTAGGAAACTGCCCCTCCTGGTGGCCATAATGTTGGCCACTGCCCTTCCTGGTGATATATGCCACCCCCAGTGATGATTACAGTGTGGTTTAAACCATAAACCCCAACTCTTCTTCTTCTTCCAGAGCTGCATGAAGGCCTTGTGTTCCTGCCCCGAGAGACGTCACATTGACCTGAAGCGCCCTCACTGCCAGGAGCTGTGCGGCCGATGCAAGGGCCAGAGGCTTCCCTGCGACAAGACCTACAGCTTCAAATACATAGTGTGATCCCGGACCGTCCCTGGCGGGGGTGACCACATTACGCCCTGACCGCGCCTGGCGCTGATGACCTCATTGTGCCACGCGGACCGGGTGGTGACCTCGCTGACACTAGATGTGGTTTATGGTTTGCACTGAATTGTACAGATTTTTCTTTTTTCCTTTTTTGTATAAAATGAGTTCTTTGTAAATAAAGTCTTTGTGTTGAGTCTCCAGGTTCCTCACCCTGTAAGTCGAAGGTTCAGACGTTCGTCATATCTGAGCCTTGCGTACTTATCACATGGAGCTTTATATTGTTAATGATGAAATGAGAACACTGCAGTCTTAAAATAAAAAAGAAATAATTAAATTCATATTCATGGCTCTTTATTGCTGGTGGGCGGAGACTTGGCGAGTGACGAAACGCGTGTGGAGACCATTTAATGAAGATTTCAGGTTAAATCCCAACTGAAATTTCAACATTAATCCACTAAATATGCTCCAAGTGCTTGCAACAAAATGTGGTCAGTCTTTAGAAAGCAGCCACAGCCTGAGCAGAAAAGTCCATTCCCTGCCAGCATTCTGCAGGTAAGACTGGATTTCAGTGCCTTCTGCTTAATCAGAACCAAAGCTCTATAAATGGGAAAGCCTGGTCTTCCTCTGACCCAGCAGGGGGCATCTTAGACCTGTGCAGAGAGGACACTGCTTCCACACAATCCAGCATGCTGGCAGTGGACGGGATTTGCTGCTCAGGCTCTGGCTGCAGGACTATGAACACCTTTGTTTGTACCTGGAACGTGTTTAGTGGATTTAGACGTTATGATCGGCACCTTCCTTAGGGGTAGGGATTGCGATGTTGCCACGCCTCCCCTCCACCTTATCCAGTCAGATAACGCCTCGTAGTACTCAGAATTCTAATTATTACACTACTACTGAGGGAAGTCATTGGGGGGGGTGGGGGGGGCTACAGTGCTGGGAATTAACCCTTAGTAGTGACTTGCTATGCTCAGGTGCTGCTTTTCTCCTGTGAGCCCCTGAAACCCACCCAGAGACTCGCCTGCTGAGTCGTAGGTAGGTAATCTGCACCCTGGTGTACACTTCTTCATGCTTAGTCCTGGTGTGTTGGCAGCAAGGAAGAAGCCCACAGCTACAAAGACCCAACTACTGAAGCACCAATCAACTGCTAATGGTGTAGCACCCTCTAGTGTTCTACTTGTGAGTGCAGAAAAATCTGAGTCTTGGGCTTAAATCCTGGAGTCTTGGGCTTAAATCCTGGAGTCTTGGGCTTAAATCCTGGAGTCTTGGGCTTAAATCCTGGAGTCTTGGGCTTAAATCCTGGAGTCTTGGGCTTAAATCCTGGAGTCTTGGGCTTGAACCCTGGAGTCTTGGGCTTGAACCCTGGAGTCTTGGGGCTTGAACCCTGGAGTCTTGGGGCTTGAACCCTGGAGTCTTGGGGCTTGAACCCTGGAGTCTTGGGGCTTGAACCCTGGAGTCTTGGGGCTTGAACCCTGGAGTCTTGGGGCTTGAACCCTGGAGTCTTGGGGCTTGAACCCTGGAGTCTTGGGGCTTGAACCCTGGAGTCTTGGGGCTTGAACCCTGGAGTCTTGGGGCTTGAACCCTGGAGTCTTGGGGCTTGAACCCTGGAGTCTTGGGGCTTGAACCCTGGAGTCTTGGGGCTTGAACCCTGGAGTCTTGGGGCTTGAACCCTGGAGTCTTGGGGCTTGAACCCTGGAGTCTTGGGGCTTGAACCCTGGAGTCTTGGGGCTTGATGACTGCAGGCAGACCTCTGATGCCTCCCGCTGGTTCTGGAGGGCAGAGGATAGGAGGGTTCTGCATACTTAGGGGAGCTTGGCTTGGGGGGGTGGGGGTTAAGACAGCCTATACATTTAGATGAGTAATCCTAGCAGAGGCATTGGGTGGAAGATGGGAGTGCTGAGGCGTCTGTTGGTGGTCCTTGAGGCAAGTTCCTAGTCCTTAAAGGGCTGTACCATCTTTTCAGTTAGACTTTTAGTGTCCAGAAGTGAAGGAATAGATCTGAAGCTTGTACTTAGGGAGGAAGTTGTCCCTGGTTTTTTGTTGCAATCAAGTTGGGAATCCTATAATTCCAATTCCCCATCTTTTATATCGCCTAATAAAACAAAAAAAACCAAGCTGAGAGACTGTTCCTTGTGTCTGGATGAAAGCTGAAAATCCTCCTTGCCTGTCTGTAGAAGGAAACCCAGTCATTTGCAGCCCCTGAGGGGGTAGTGCACATCGAGTGTGGTGGTCTGGAGTTTCCAGTCACCGGTCTGGTGGTGCCTGGGCCCCCCTGAGGTGTTCTCCAGCCTGATGGCATCCCGGCCCACCCTTGACTTTACTATGTGAGCTCCTGTCTCAGAGGCTGAGTAGCATGCATGCACGGTTTACTGGAATAGTGATAGTTCTCCAGCATCTGTGGCTACAGAGCCTTATGGACTGTCCTGTCCTGCCCCCGTCATTTACCTTGTTTTGAGGCCAACCGATTGAGAGGACTTCCCTTGTGACTGTGGTCTAAGCACCCCTGAATGTGATATAAACACAAGGCTCGATGTAGCATAGGAGCCAATAACTGGGTAGCGTGTGGAGACACAATAGCAGAGGATATGGGTGGCACCTGGAAGAACCTCGGAACCTATGAAGACCTGAGTAGGAGTATACTCAAGCTCATGCTGGTAACTGCCAGTGTCCAAGACAGTCAAGTCATGCCAGGGTCATTCACAAGGTGCCAAGAATCGACAAGTGGCAGGCTGAGGAAAGTGGGCACCTCATGGTCTGAGCAGAGGAGGTTGGAATTCTTAATTCACTGAGCAAGGTCAGGAGAAATCTGGGTCAGCAACCGGAGATCAGTCAGCAAGAGCAGAAACGGGGTTTATGGGGAAGCTGAAGAACATCCAGCAATTATCAGACAAAGTAACTTTATTCTATACAAGATATGAGTACAGAATGAAAAATACAAAGAAAATAGAGCAAACTGGGCTCAAATATCACCATATAGAATACACCGACTGTTCCATGCTGGATTAGGCATGGGAGGGAACACAAACTAAGCGACAAACCTCGAATGGCCAAATACAAGAAGTGAGGAAGGGTCCACATCCATAATGTACTGCGCACGCACAGTGCATTATGTGATTGGCCAAAGCATTCACCCTGACCTCCATGCTTTGGCCAATCAAAAATCATCTCTGCCATGATTGGACAAAGGCAGGCTGCCTTTAGCCAATCGTGGCTCAGGGGCTAAGTACACGCCCCACACTATATAAAGGCTGCTCATACAGCCACGGCATGTAGAGTGACTGTGCAGGCGAGATAGCAAGTGGTTGAGGCAGGGAGAGGAACGTGATTTGCAGTTTATCAATTGATTATATATTAGGCCATTGAGTATAGGTCAGTTCAGTATAGAGCATTGCTGAACCATAAAAAGAAATACTGTCCTAGCCATCCACATGCTCAGCATCTTAATGCTAGCTTGGCCAAATTGCTAGCATTACAACTGCTGCCTTTTCATCTGGTAGAATTGGCTCCCTTTCGTGAATTTGAGGAATGTGCTGCACCACAGTGGCAGGTCCCAAAAAGGCATTTCTTTTTATGTAAGGCCATTCCAGTTCTCTACCGTCATGTGGAAGGTAGTGTTTTGGCCTCATTGGACAGAGCAGTCAGCAGGAAGGTTCACATTTATGCTGACTCTTGGTCCAGCAGGGAAGGATGCAGAACAGGGTTTGGTGTTGCAGCTTGTTTTGCCACCACGCCTCCAAAAAGCTGGTGCTGGTTCTGCCACATCTGGCTACCCCGCCACCTCCTCCATTTCCTCTTCGGATCAATTTCCTCTGAAGCAGCAGTGCTCCCTAAGCGTTCAAGGGGCTACGCAAGCAGAAAGGCTAAAAGATGCCATGCTGTGCTTCAGTTGGTCTGTCTAGGGGATAGGAGTCACACCGGGGCAGAGTTTCTGTCAGCTCTGCAGGGGCAGGCTCATAGATGGTTGACGCCATAACAACTTGAGCCAGGAATGGTTGTATGCAACAATGGCACAAACCTTCTCTCTGCCCTCTGAGAGGGACACTTGACACATGTTCCATGCTTGGCACATGTGCTGAATCTGGTGGTGCAGCGTTTCTTGAGCAGATACCTGGGCTTCCAAGATCTCCTGAGGCAGACCAGAAAAGTCTGTGGCCATTTCTGGCATTCATACAATGCCAGTGCTCGGCTATCTGACCTTCAACGGGAATTCAACCTGCCCACCAACTGCCTCATTTGTGACATGCCCACCAGGTGGAACTCAACATTGGCACTGCTACAGCAGCTGCACACGTAGCAGAGGGCCATCATTGAGTACCTGTGTGAGTATGGCACAAGGACAGGCTCAGGGGAGCTTGGCTTTTTTTCACAACGCCAGTGGCTTTTGATTAAGGATGCATGCATCGTCCTGTCACCATTTCAGGAGGCCACAAGGATGGTGAGCCGGGACGATGCATGCATCAGTGACATATCCTGCTAGTCTACCTGCTGGAGCACACGCTGCGTGGAATCATGGACAGGGCACTTGAGGCAGAACAGCGGCAGGAAGAGGAGGACTTCCTTTTCTCACAAGTCCCCCTTTATGCAGATATCATTCCTGCAGGCCCACAAAACACACAGAAGGAAGTGGAGGAGGAGGATTGCGGCAGCATGGATGTAGAGGAAGAGGATAGCATAGAGCAGTCTTCAAGGGATGGTTTTTATTCCCCAGAAACCCCAGGAGTTGTACGTGGTCAGGGAGAGGTTGCTCCTGCTGACAATGTCATCCTTAGTGCCCCAGAGGACTCAGAAGCTCATGCCTCCTCCAACTTACGTTGCATGGGCTCCCTGATTCTGCAAAGCCTGCGAAAGGACCCAAGGATTTGTGCTTTCAAGGAGAGGGATAATTACTGGTTGGCAACCCTTCTTGATCCACGTTACAAGGGTAAGGTTGCAGAGCTCATCCTGCCTTCGCAGAGGGAGCAGAGGATGAAACATCTTGAGGCCTTGAAAAAAATTTGCGTACCGCCTTTCCAGACACTGGGAGGTCAACATTCTCCGGATGTGTTTCTGAGGCATCGTTCAGCCAAAGGAGGAGCGGTGGAGAAGGCGGCCGGCTGACCGATGCCTTTAAACAGTCCTATAGTCCTCAGCAGCACCCAGGGCTGTTAGGTTTAAGCAACCATCGGCAGGGTCTCCATCATATGGTGCATGATTATCTAGATCAGTGTTTCTGAACTCCGGTCCTCAGGGCACAATAACAGGCCAGATTTTAAGTATTACCTTGTGGATATGCAGACTAGAATACTGCAATCACTGAGCAGCAAATTATATCACCTGTGGTGTATTTCAGTTTTCTTGCAAACCTGGCCTGTTAGTGTGCCCTGAGGAGCAGGGTTGAGAAACACTGATCTAGGGGCAAGAGCAGACTTGGAGACCTTTCCAGCTGAGCATCCACTGGCTTACTGGGTCTTGAGGATGGACCACTGGCCAGAACTTACTTAATATGCAATGAATCTACTGGTCTGTCCTGCTTCCAGCGTGCTTTCCGAACGGACATTCAGCGCTGCAGGAGGTTTTGTGACGGACAAGAGTGCGTCTGTCCACAGACTCTGTTGACCAGCTGACCTTTATCAAAATGAATCAGTCCTGGATCAACAGCAACTATCAAGCCCCTGATATAACTGATTGAATTTTCTAGAAGTCCGCCATCCCTTGAAGACTGCATATGCTGCCTATCCTATTCCTCTACCTTTATTCTGCTAGCTTTCAACAATGTTTTTGGGTTAGGTCACCACCAACCCCCAAGGCCTATTTTTTCTGCACTTGTATGACAGGTACATACAATTTAAATTGTATACAGTATGTCATTTTTAACAGCAGGCCCTGTCCCTGTGCCCTGCGCCCAGCAAGAGTAATTGTGAGGGGTTACAGTGTTCGGGCACCACCAACACCAAAGGCCCAATTTCCATTTCAGGTCCTGCCGATACCTTCCAGGTCCCCATCACTCCAGCAGGTTTGCATAGCTGCCACCCAACCTTGTCCAGGTCAGATGACAGCACAGCGCCCCCACTAGATCACTGATAAGAACACATACAAAACTTGATCTTTGCCAATTTCAAATTGGTATGGAATTTTTACCAGCAGAGCCCGTTCCTGCGCCCAGCAAGAGTAACTGTGAGGGGTTGCGGTGTTCAGGCACCACCAACACCCAAGGCCCAATTTTCTGCACCCCTATGAGAAGTACATGTGATTTGAAATGTGTATGTATATTTGTATATGACATTTTTTCCTATAGAAATGTCAGTATAGCTGCAGCAGGCTACATACATGGTAGAGATGCGCTACTTTACAGGAACATTCAGGGGACCCCCCAGGCATGATATTTGAAGGAATTTTTCATTTTTATTGTTTCACTTTAAGCCTCATTAAAATCAGTAAATCACTGCTCCTTTAAAAACCTTAATTTTTTTGCATTGGTCCATGTCCCCCAGGTCAGGACCCGGACCCCCATACACTTTATTTGGGCAATAACTGGCATTTAAGCCTTCAAAATGAGGCCGTTTGATTTTTGACATTCGAGTCCCATAGACTTCAATGGGGTTCGTTTGTTCGAACAAACGTTTCCCATGATCGCGGTGTTCTGGTGCGAACTTTGTGTATGGAGGGGGATTTGGGGGGCGGTGCTAGAAGAGGTGATCTGATAGAGGGAGGTAAGGGAACTAAGCTAGGAGGGGGGGGGGGGGAATTTGTTCTAGTAGGGATGATTGGGGTGTATTCGTGCTAGGAGGAAGGATGGGGGATTTGTGCTGGAGGGGGGGGAGAGGATTTGTACTTAGAGGATAAATTTGAGGGGCAGAGGATTTGTTCTCGGAGGGGGGATTGGGGCATCGTGCTAGAAGAGGTGATATTGTAGAGGAAGGTAAGAGAACTGAGCTAGGAGGGGACATTTTTTATGGGGGGGTTTGTGCTATTAAGGATGATTGGGGGGTATTTGTGCTAGGAGGAAGGATGGGGGGATTTGTGCTGGGAGAGGGGAGAGGAGGGGAAATTTGAGGGGGTAGAGGATTTGTGCTAGGAGGGGACTTGTTTTTTTTTTGGGGTGGGGGAGATTTGTGCTAGTAGGGATGATTGGGGGGTATTTGTGCTAGGGAGAAGGATGGGGGAATTTGTGCTGGATGGGGGGAGAGGAGGGGAAATTTGAGGGGGTAGAGGATTTGTGCTAGGAGGGGACTTGTTTTTTTTTTGGGGTGGGGGGAGATTTGTGCTAGTAGGGATGATTGGGAGGTATTTGTGCTAGGGGGAAGGATGGGGGAATTTGTGCTGGATGGGGGGTAGAGGAGGGGAAATTTGAGGGAGTAGAGGATTTGTGCTAGGAGGGGGAAATGTTTTTTTTTTTGGGGGGGGGGATTTGTGCTAGTAGGGATGATTGGGGGTATTTGTTCAAGGAGGAAAGATGGAGGGGGGATTTGTGCTGGGAGGGGGGAGAGGATGTATACTCAGAGGGGAAATTTGAGGGGTAGAGGATTTATGCTGGGAGGGGGTTGTGCTGGAAGAGGTGATATGGTAGAGGGAGGTAAGGGAACTAAGTTAGGAGGGGAATTTTTTTTTGGGGGGGGGTGGAGATTTTTGCTAGTAGGGATGATTGGGGAGTATTCATGCTAGGAGGAAGGATGGGGGGGATTTGTGCTGGGAGGGGGCATTGTAGGAGGAGGAAAGGGGGGAGAGGATGTGTGCTCGTAGGGGAAATTTGAGGGGTGGAGGATTTGTGCTAGGAGGGGTGATAAGGTAATTTTACTGACAAGGGGAGGAGGGGGGTGCAGTTTGACATGGTGGCTCTGGGTGTCCCAGAACTACTTGGAGGAGAAATAGGGGGGGGGGGGTTGTAGAAGGAGGATTGGGAGGGGAGAGGATTTGTGCTCGAAGGGGAAATTTGAGGGGTAGAGGATTTTTGCTGGGAGGGGGGATTTTTTTTTGGGGGGGGATTTGTGCTGGGAGGGGGGGATTTTTTTTGGGGGGGGGGTTTGTGCTGGGAGGGGGGATTTTTTTTGGGGGGGGATTTGTGCTGGGAGGGGGGATTTTTTTGGGGGGGGGGATTTGTGGTGGGAGGGGGATTTTTTTTGGGGGGGTGGGATTTGTGCTGGGAGGGGGGATTTTTTTGGGGGGGGGATTTGTGCTGGGAGGGGGGATTTTTTTTGGGGGGGGGGAGATTTGTGCTAGTAGGGATGATTGGGGGTATTCCTGCGAGGAAGGATGGGGGGATTTGTGCTCGGAGGGGGCTATTGTAGGAGGATTGGGAGGGGTAGAGGATTTGTGCTGGGGGGGGGGGGATTTGCGCTAGTAGGGATGATTGGGGGGTATTTGTGCCGGGAGAGGAGGGGAAATTTGAGGGGGTGAAGGATTTGTGCTAGGAGGGGAAATGTTTTTATTTGGGGGGGGGGGGGTATTTATGCTAGGGGGAAGGATTGGGGGGGAATTTGAGGGGTCGAGGATTTGTGCTGGGAGGGGGGATTATTTTTGGGAGGGGGGATTTTCTTTGGGAGGGGGGGGTTTTGTTGGGGGGGGGGGTGGTCGGACTATCACAGTGCAGGTGCATTTATACGGAGACTTGATTACACACAGGGGGATTCTATTTATCATCATTAGTCATTTAGGTCAACATTGGATCATTCAGAGATCCTCACTGAACTTCTGGAGAGAGTTTGCTGCACTGAAAGTAAAGGGGCTGAATAATTTTGCACGCCCAATTTTTCAGTTTTTTATTTGTTAACAAAGTTTGAAATATCCAATAAATTTCCTTCCACTTCATGATTGTGTCCAACTTGTTGATTCTTCACAAAAAATTACAGTTTTATATCTTTATATTTGAAGCCTGAAATGTGGCAAAAGGTCCCAAAGTTCAAGGGGGCCGAATACTTTCACAAGGCACTGTATATATATATATATATCACCCCTCTATTGTACAGAGATGGGGTTATAATATGGTGGGGGGTGGGGGTGATCCGGGGTCGCGGTGCATTGTGGGTCTGGGAGGGGAGAAGACGGATAAACTCACAGAAAATGTCCGCCGCCCGGAGACATAAAATCCTCATCACTGAATATTGAATTCTCTGAGGATGCGGTGAATCATGAACACTAGAGGGAAATTATAATACTGCTTAGTGAGGGAGGAGGACGCCATTGTGTCGTGGACCGGATAGTGTGACGCTGTTTGGAGGGCGGGGTCTGGTAGGTCAGGTGACAGGCGGCCAGTGGCGGTGTAAATGAGATAAAGCTCCTCCCTCAGCCCCCGGGTAGACGTGACGTCAGTACGCCGGGTTTGGCGCGGTTTTTGTTTGTCAGGAATTGGCGCTCATTTCACCTCACAGAGGCCGGAGAGAGAGGAGACCCCGAACTACCGATCCACCGACCGATCCCCTCACCCACCGACCTACCGGGGACCGACCCACTCCATCCTACCGGAGCCATGCACGTCATCAAGAGAGGTGAGAGAAGAGGAACATGGGGGGCCTTTATATCATATATACTGGGGGAGGGGTGACCCCCATTATAGATAGGAAGAGGGGGGACCCATCCCTGTATAGGAACCCCCTGAGGATAGCAATGGGGGGGGGGGGGGTTATCCCCTTATATATAGGAACCCTCTGTAGATAGGATAACCCTCCCCCCCTATAGATAGGATAACCCCCCTCCTATAGATAGGATAACCCCCCCCCCTATAGATGGGATAACCCTCCCCTCCTATAGATAGGATAACCCCCCCCCCTATAGATAGGATAACCCCCCCCCCTATAGATGGGATAACCCTCCCCTCCTATAGATAGGATAACCCCCCCCCCTATAGATAGGATAACCCCCCCCCCTATAGATGGGATAACCCTCCCCTCCTATAGATAGGATAACCCCCCCCCCTATAGATAGGATAACCCCCCCCCCTATAGATGGGATAACCCTCCCCTCCTATAGATAGGATAACCCCCCCCCCTATAGATAGGATAACCCCCCCCCCCTATAGATGGGATAACCCTCCCCTCCTATAGATAGGATAACCCCCCCCCCTATAGATAGGATAACCCCCCCCCCCTATAGATGGGATAACCCTCCCCTCCTATAGATAGGATAACCCCCCCCTATAGATAGGATAACCCCCCTCCTATAGATGGGATAACCCTCCCCCTCCTATAGATAGGATAACCCCCCCCCCTATAGATAGGATAACCCCCCTCCTATAGATGGGATAACCCCCCCCCCTATAGATAGGATACCCCCCCTATAGATGGGATAACCCCCCCTATAGATAGGATAACCCCCCCCTCCTATAGATAGGATAACCCCCCCCTATAGATAGGATAACCCCCCCCTATAGATAGGATAACCCCCCCCTATAGATGGGATAACCCTCCCCCCCCTATAGATAGGATAACCCCCCCCTATAGATAGGATAACCCCCCCCTATAGATAGGATAACCCCCCCCTATAGATGGGATAACCCCCCCTATAGATGGGATAACCCCCCCCTATAGATAGGATACCCCCTATAGATGGGATAACCCCCCCTATAGATGGGATAACCCCCCCCTATAGATAGGATACCCCCCCCTATAGATAGGATAACCCCCCCCCTATAGATAGGATAACCCCCCCCCTATAGATAGGATAACCCCCCCCTATAGATAGGATAACCCCCCCCTATAGATAGGATAACCCCCCCCCTATAGATAGGATAACCCCCCCTATAGATAGGATAACCCCCCCCATAGATGGGATAACCCCCCCCTATAGATGGGATAACCCCCCCCCCTATAGATGGGATAACCCCCCCCTATAGATAGGATAACCCCCCCCCTATAGATAGGATAACCCCCCCCCTATAGATAGGGATAACCCCCCCCCTATAGATGGGATAACCCCCCCCTATAGATAGGATAACCCCCCCCTATAACCCCCCCCTATAGATGGGATAACCCTCCCCCCTATAGATGGGATAACCCTCCCCCTATAGATGGGGATAACCCTCCCCCCCTATAGATGGGCAACCCTCCCCCCCCTACTTAAGATGGGATTACCCCCCCCTATAGGATGGGATAACCCCCCCCCCACCCCCCCTATAGATGGGATAACCCCCCCCTATAGATGGGATAACCCCCCCCCCCCTATAGATGGGATAACCCCCCCCCTATAGATGGGATAACCCCCCCTATAGATGGGATAACCCCCCTATAGATAGGATAACCCCCCCCCTATAGATAGGATAACCCCCCTCCTATAGATGGGATAACCCTCCCCTCCTATAGATGGGATAACCCTCCCCTCCTATAGATAGGATAACCCCCCCCCCTATAGATAGGATAACCCCCCTCCTATAGATGGGATAACCCCCCCCCCTATAGATGGGATAACCCCCCCTATAGATGGGATAACCCCCCCTATAGATAGGATAACCCCCCCTCCTATAGATAGGATAACCCCCCCTATAGATAGGATAACCCCCCCTATAGATAGGATAACCCTCCCCCCCTATAGATAGGATAACCCCCCCCCCTATAGATAGGATAACCCCCCCCCCTATAGATGGGATAACCCTCCCCTCCTATAGATAGGATAACCCTCCCCTCCTATAGATAGGATAACCCCCCCCCCTATAGATAGGATAACCCCCCTCCTATAGATGGGATAACCCTCCCCTCCTATAGATGGGATAACCCTCCCCTCCTATAGATGGGATAACCCTCCCCTCCTATAGATAGGATAACCCCCCCCTATAGATAGGATAACCCCCCTCCTATAGATGGGATAACCCCCCCCCCCTATAGATAGGATACCCCCCTATAGATAGGATAACCCCCCCCTCCTATAGATAGGATAACCCCCCCCTCCTATAGATAGGATAACCCCCCCCTATAGATAGGATAACCCCCCCCTATAGATAGGATAACCCCCCCCCTATAGATGGGATAACCCCCCCCCTATAGATAGGATACCCCCTATAGATGGGATAACCCCCCCTATAGATGGGATAACCCCCCCTATAGATAGGATAACCCCCCCCCTATAGATAGGATAACCCCCCCCCCCTATAGATAGGATAACCCCCCCCCCTATAGATAGGATAACCCCCCCCCTATAGATAGGATAACCCCCCCCCTATAGATAGGATAACCCCCCCCCTATAGATGGGATAACCCTCCCCCCTATAGATGGGATAACCCTCCCCCCTATAGATGGGATAACCCTCCCCCCCTATAGATGGGATAACCCTCCCCCCCTATAGATGGGATAACCCCCCCTATAGATAGGATAACCCCCCCTCCTATAGATGGGATAACCCTCCCCTCCTATAGATGGGATAACCCTCCCCTCCTATAGATGGGATAACCCTCCCCTCCTATAGATGGGATAACCCTCCCCTCCTATAGATGGGATAACCCTCCCCTCCTATAGATGGGATAACCCTCCCCTCCTATAGATAGGATAACCCCCCCTCCTATAGATAGGATAACCCCCCTCCTATAGATGGGATAACCCCCCCCCCCTATAGATAGGATACCCCCCTATAGATGGGATAACCCCCCCTATAGATAGGATAACCCCCCCTCCTATAGATAGGATAACCCCCCCTCCTATAGATAGGATAACCCCCCCTCCTATAGATAGGATAACCCCCCCTCCTATAGATAGGATAACCCCCCCCTATAGATAGGATAACCCCCCCCTATAGATAGGATAACCCCCCCCTATAGATAGGATAACCCCCCCCTATAGATGGGATAACCCTCCCCCCCCTATAGATGGGATAACCCCCCCCTATAGATGGGATAACCCCCCCCTATAGATGGGATAACCCCCCCCCCTATAGATAGGATACCCCCTATAGATGGGATAACCCCCCCTATAGATGGGATAACCCCCCCTATAGATAGGATAACCCCCCCCCCTATAGATAGGATAACCCCCCCCCTATAGATAGGATAACCCCCCCCTATAGATAGGATAACCCCCCCTATAGATAGGATAACCCCCCCCTATAGATAGGATAACCCCCCCCTATAGATGGGATAACCCCCCCCTATAGATGGGATAACCCCCCCCCCCCTATAGATAGGATACCCCCCCATAGATGGGATAACCCCCCCCCTATAGATGGGATAACCCCCCCCCCTATAGATGGGATAACCCCCCCCCCTATAGATAGGATAACCCCCCCCTATAGATAGGATAACCCCCCCCCTATAGATAGGATAACCCCCCCCCTATAGATAGGATAACCCCCCCCCTATAGATAGGATAACCCCCCCCTATAGATAGGATAACCCCCCCCCCCTATAGATAGGATAACCCCCCCTATAGATAGGATAACCCCCCCCTATAGATAGGATAACCCCCCCCCCCCCTATAGATAGAATAACCCCCCCCCCCTATAGATGGGATAACCCTCCCCCCTATAGATGGGATAACCCTCCCCCTATAGATGGGATAACCCTCCCCCCCTATAGATGGGATAACCCTCCCCCCCTATAGATGGGATAACCCCCCCCCTATAGATGGGATAACCCCCCCCCTATAGATGGGATAACCCCCCCCCCTATAGATGGGATAACCCCCCCCCCTATAGATGGGATAACCCCCCCCCCTATAGATGGGATAACCCCCCCTATAGATAGGATAACCCCCCCCCCCCTATAGATAGGATAACCCCCCCCCCTATAGATAGGATAACCCCCCCTATAGATAGGATAACCCCCCCTATAGATAGGATAACCCCCCCCTATAGATAGGATAACCCCCCCCTATAGATGGGATAACCCCCCCCTATAGATGGGATAACCCTCCCCCTCCTATAGATAGGATAACCCCCCTCCTATAGATGGGATAACCCCCCCCCCTATAGATAGGATACCCCCCTATAGATGGGATAACCCCCCCTATAGATAGGATAACCCCCCCCTCCTATAGATAGGATAACCCCCCTCCTATAGATAGGATAACCCCCCCCCTATAGATAGGATAACCCCCCCCCTATAGATAGGATAACCCCCCCCTATAGATGGGATAACCCTCCCCCCCCTATAGATAGGATAACCCCCCCCTATAGATGGGATAACCCTCCCCCCCTATAGATAGGATACCCCCTATAGATGGGATAACCCCCCCTATAGATGGGATAACCCCCCCCTATAGATGGGATAACCCCCCCCTATAGATGGGATAACCCCCCCCCCTATAGATGGGATAACCCCCCCCTATAGATGGGATAACCCCCCCCCCTATAGATGGGATAACCCCCCCCTATAGATGGGATAACCCCCCCCTATAGATGGGATAACCCCCCCCCTATAGATGGGATAACCCCCCCCCTATAGATGGGATAACCCCCCCCCCCTATAGATGGGATAACCCCCCCCCCTATAGATGGGATAACCCCCCCCCCCTATAGATGGGATAACCCCCCCCTATAGATAGGATAACCCCCCCCTATAGATAGGATAACCCCCCCCCCCTATAGATAGGATAACCCCCCCCCTATAGATAGGATAACCCCCCCTATAGATAGGATAACCCCCCCTATAGATGGGATAACCCCCCCTATAGATGGGATAACCCCCCCCTATAGATGGGATAACCCTCCCCCCCCTATAGATAGGATAACCCCCCCCTATAGATGGGATAACCCCCCCCTATAGATAGGATACCCCCCCTATAGATGGGATAACCCCCCCCCTATAGATAGGATAACCCCCCCCCCCCTATAGATAGGATAACCCCCCTCCTATAGATAGGATAACCCCCCTCCTATAGATAGGATAACCCCCCCCCATAGATAGGATAACCCCCCCTCCTATAGATAGGATAACCCCCCCCCCCTATAGATAGGATAACCCCCCCCCCCTATAGATAGGATAACCCCCCTCCTATAGATAGGATAACCCCCCTCCTATAGATAGGATAACCCCCCCCCATAGATAGGATAACCCCCCCCCCCATAGATAGGATAACCCCCCCCATAGATAGGATAACCCCCCCCCCCATAGATAGGATAACCCCCCTCCTATAGATAGGATAACCCCCCCCTATAGATAGGATAACCCCCCTCCTATAGATAGGATAACCCCCCCCCCTATAGATAGGATAACCCCCCCCCCTATAGATAGGATAACCCCCCCCCTATAGATAGGATAACCCCCCCCCATAGATAGGATAACCCCCCCCTCCTATAGATAGGATAACCCCCCCCTCCTATAGATAGGATAACCCCCCTCCTATAGATAGGATAACCCCCCCCCCTATAGATAGGATAACCCCCCCCCCTATAGATAGGATAACCCCCCCCCCTATAGATAGGATAACCCCCCCCCTATAGATAGGATAACCCCCCCCTTTAGATAGGATAACCCCCCCCTTTAGATAGGATAACCCCCCCCAATAGATAGGATAACCCCCCCCTATAGATAGGATAACCCCCCCCCCCATAGGATACCCCCCCATAGATAGGATAACCCCCCATAGGATACCCCCCTATAGATAGGATAACCCTCCCCCTATAGATAGGATAACCCCCCCCTATAGATAGGATAACCCCCCCCCCTATAGATAGGATAACCCCCCCCCTATAGATAGGATAACCCCCCCCCTATAGATAGGATAACCCCCCCCCTATAGATAGGATAACCCCCCCCCTATAGATAGGATAACCCCCCTCCTATAGATAGGATAACCCCCCCCCCCTATAGATAGGATAACCCCCCCCCATAGATGGAATAACCCCCCCTATAGATAGGATAACCCCCCCCATAGGATAACCCCCCCATAGGATAACCCCCTATAGATAGGATAACCCCCCCCATAGGATACCCCCCCTATAGATAGGATAACCCTCCCCCTATAGATAGGATAACCCCCCCCATAGATAGGATAACCCCCCCCCCCCTATAGATAGGATAACCCCCCCCTATAGATAGGATAACCCCCCCCTATAGATAGGATAACCCCCCCCTATAGATAGGATAACCCCCCTATAGATAGGATAAACCCCCCCCCCCTATAGATAGGATAAACCCCCCCCCCTATAGATAGGATAAACCCCCCCCCCCCTATAGATAGGATAAACCCCCCCCCCTATAGATAGGATAAACCCCCCCCCCCTATAGATAGGATAACCCCCCCCCCCTATAGATAGGATATGATTAGGACCCCCTGTATACTCCATGCAGTGACCCCGGGATTAGGACCCCCTGTATTCTCCATGCAGTGACCCCGGGATTAGGACCCCCTGTATTCTCCATGCAGTGACCCCGGGATTAGGACCCCCTGTATACTCCATGCAGTGACCCCAGGATTAGGACCCTCTGTATTCTCCATGCAGTGACCCCGGGGTTAGGACCCCCCCCTGTATACTCCATGCAGTGACCCTGGGATTAGGACCCCCTGTATTCTCCATGCAGTGACCCCGGGATTAGGACCCCCCTGTATACTCCATGCAGTGACCCCGGGATTAGGACCCTCTGTATACTCCATGCAGTGACCCCGGGATTAGGACCCCCCTGTATACTCCATGCAGTGACCCCGGGATTAGGACCCCCCTGTATTCTCCATGCAGTGACCCCGGGATTAGGACCCCCCCTGTATACTCCATGCAGTGACCCCGGGATTAGGACCCCCCCTGTATACTCCATGCAGTGACCCCGGGATTAGGACCCCCCCCTGTATACTCCATGCAGTGACCCTGGGATTAGGACCCCCTGTATTCTCCATGCAGTGACCCCGGGATTAGGACCCCCTGTATACTCCATGCAGTGACCCCGGGATTAGGACCCCCTGTATACTCCATGCAGTGACCCCGAGATTAGGACCCCCTGTATACTCCATGCAGTGACCCCGGGATTAGGACCCCCTGTATACTCCATGCAGTGACCCCGGGATTAGGACCCCCTGTATACTCCATGCAGTGACCCCGGGATTAGGACCCCCCCTGTATTCTCCATGCAGTGACCCCGGGATTAGGACCCCCTGTATACTCCATGCAGTGACCCCGGGATTAGGACCCCCTGTATTCTCCATGCAGTGACCCCGGGATTAGGACCCCCCCTGTATACTCCATGCAGTGACCCCGGGATTAGGACCCCCTGTATACTCCATGCAGTGACCCCGGGATTAGGACCCCCCTGTATACTCCATGCAGTGACCCCGGGATTAGGACCCCCCCTGTATACTCCATGCAGTGACCCCGGGATTAGGACCCCCCCTGTATACTCCATGCAGTGACCCCAGGATTAGGACCCCCCTGTATACTCCATGCAGTGACCCCGGGATTAGGACCCCCCCTGTATACTCCATGCAGTGACCCCGGGATTAGGACCCCCTGTATACTCCATGCAGTGACCCCGGGATTAGGACCCCCTGTATACTCCATGCAGTGACCCCGGGATTAGGACCCCCTGTATACTCCATGCAGTGACCCCGGGATTAGGACCCCCTGTATACTCCATGCAGTGACCCCGGGTTGGTATCTGATGATGGTTTCTCTCTATAGATGGGCGTCAGGAGCGGGTGATGTTCGATAAAATCACTTCCCGGATACAGAAACTCTGCTATGGGCTGAACCCCGACTTTGTGGACCCGGTGAGTGCAATCCCTGATATCATCAATGGGGGGAGGGGGGACCGGCACAGACCGCTTCTCTTATATGTACAGAGCCATGTAAAAGTATTCATACCCCTGGAAATGTCCCCCATTTTCTCATGTTACCCCCAGAAATGTATTTATTGGGATTTTCTGTGATAGAACGATACAAAGTGACCGATAATTGTGAAGGGAAATGATAAATCTGTGAAAAGTGTGGCTGCATTTGTATTCA
>NW_028119626.1:0-25000 GCF_965119305.1 Pelophylax lessonae
CGCTGCAGCGTAACTTCGGCCTTCCCGCTCACCGCCTCATATGTGACGTGCCCACAAGGTGGAACTCCACCTTGCACATGCTGGAAAGACTGTGCGAGCAGCAGCAGGCCATAGTGGAGTTTCAGCTGCAGCACGCACGCGTGAGTCGCTCTGCGGAACAGCACCACTTCACCACCAATAACTGGGCCTCCATGCGAGACCTGTGTGCCTTGTTGCGCTGTTTTGAGTACTCCACCAACATGGCCAGTGGCAATGACGCTGTTCTCAGCTTAACTATCCCACTTCTATGCCTCCTTGAAAAAACAATTCGGGCGATGATGGAAGAGGATGTGGCACAGGATGAGGAGGAGGAGGAGGATGAAGAGGTAACATTTCCAAGGCTTTCAGGGCAGTCATTCGCAAGGGGCTCCGAGGGTGGGTTCCTGCACACGCAAACGCCAGGGACGCAATTGTCCAGCAGGGGCACAGTTCTGGAGGATGAGGAGGATGAGGAGGAGGAGGAGCTGGAGGAGGAGATGGAACCATGTTCACAGCAGGGTGGCACCCAGGCCAGCTCATGGCCATCACTGGTGCGTGGCTGGGGGGATACAGAGGACACGGACGATACACCTCCCACAGAGGACAGCCTTTCGTCGCCTCTGGGCAGCCTGGCACACATGAGCGATTACATGCTGCAGTGTCTCCACAACGACCGCCGAGTTGCCCACATTCTAACTTGTGCTGATTACTGGGTGGCCACGCTGCTGGATCCCCGTTACAAGGACAACGTACCGTCCTTAATTCACTCACTGGAGCGCGATCGCAAGATGCGCGAGTACAAGCGCACGCTGGTAGACGCCATGCTGCTGGCATTCCCATCTGACAGCGGGGCCACAGTGGAAGCACAAGGCAGAGGAGGAGGAGGAGGAGGTCGCCAACGCAACCAGGGCACCGCCAGCACCTCAGAAGGCAGGGTTAGCATGGCCGAAATGTGGAAAAGCTTTGTCAGCACGCCACAACAAACAGCAGCACCAGCAGCTCAGATGGAACGTCTTAGCAGGAGGCAGCATTTTACCAACATGGTGGAGCAGTATGTGTGCACACGCCTACATGTAGTGAATGACGGGTCTGCCCCCTTCAACTTCTGGGTCTCCAAATTGGGCACATGGCCTGAGCTTGCCCTTTACGCCTTGGAGGTGCTGGCGTGCCCTGCAGCCAGTGTATTATCTGAACGGGTATTTAGCACGGCTGGGGGCGTTATAACAGACAAGCGCAGCCACCTGTCCAGAGACAATGTGGACAAGCTCACGTTCATTAAAATGAACCAGGCATGGATCCCACGGGACTTTTCCGTACCTTATGCAGAATAGCAATGGATACCGACCTTACCCACCCATTGTTCCATTTTTGCTCTTTCTCACTCTTTTGGGGTGTACCCTCATTTAAAATTTTTGAAAAGAAGCAGTGTTGGCTACCTCGTCCTCCTCCTCAGGGCCAGATTAATGTAGGGGCTATTGGAGCTGCAGCTCCAGGCCCCTACCTTTTATATAGGCCCCGGGTTGGCCATATTCACTGTTACCGCTCTTCTGTCACTTGTAAACACAGAAGTCTGGCTTCTATGCTCGCTTCCCCAGGCAGCACCCTCAGAACCTCCCCACACAGCGTGAAGGCCGGACAAGGAGGGACAGTTGGCGATGCATGGATGTGTTTATGGGCTTCAGAGACAGCATCCCATGTTGAATTAGGCATGCATGGCTGCACCCTTCCTCCTCTGGGTGCATGGCAAGGCACGGCCCTTAAGGCCCTTCAAAATCCTCAGCACCAAGCCCATGATGCTGTTAATCCGGCCCTGGTCCTCCTCCACCGCCGCTTCCACCTACACCGCCCATAGGTGTGCGCAGCCTATTGCATTAAGGTGTGCACCCCAAAGTTGAAATACACATGCATGTGTTTGCCAGCAGGGAGAGTAATGTATCGGGGCCATGTACCTGTAGGCAAGGAGAAATAGAGCAGAGCAGGTCCCAGGGAGATCTTTCCCATCTCCTCACTGGCAATGCTATGTGCCCTAGGTGATTAGGGTGTGCCCAGGCACACCCAGCACACCCTGTGCGCACGCCTATGTCACCGCCACATCCACCACCACCTCAACCTCCCTCCTACTCCATATGGGCCTCGTCCTTCAGAGATGAAGAAGAACATTGTTTTATTTTTCTGTTTTTTTTTGTTGTTTTAAGTTATTTCCCTATCCACATTTGTTTGCAGAGCACTTGCCATGCTCTTAATTACGTTTTGCTGCCATTTGCAGCACTCTAGCCCTTTCCTTTGGTGTTTTAGAGCCATTTTAGTGCCTTAAAGTTCGGGTCCCCATTGACTTCAATGGGGTTCGGTGTCCGGGAAAAGTTCGGTAAAAGTCCGGGACACGGACCCGGACTTTTTTTTAAAGTTCGGCCGAACCCGTCGAACACGGACATCTAGGTGTCCGCTCAACCCTACTCTTCATCTCTTAAGGCTTGAAAGAAGCCATATCCATGTTAAAGTCGCTAGCAGCTCGAACTTTCAATGCTCTTTTCTCCTCCACCATCTTTAACCCAGCTGAAATCTGTAACTTTGCATCTAACAGATTTTGCAAGATGCAATGTCTACTCACCCTGGAACAACAGAGGCATTTTACCATATGTCATCTATGTGACATGCTTCTCTCCTTTCATCATACAGAAAGAAAAAAGGAAAGAGAAATCCAAAAGGGCTTTTACAAAGGTGTGAAAAAAAAAAAGCAAAAGTCCCCATCATTTGTCCTTTCTCATTTTACCACATTTTCTTTGTAGATGAAAAGCACAGGTATTTTCACTTCCCCATTTAACCGCTTTTTGTCACTGCATTATTACCACCATGAAATCATTTTGTTCATGGATTTACCTTCCTTGGAAAAAAAGCAAATAAAGAAAAAACATTCTCTTCTATCTTGTCTTCCAAATGTTGGACTGACAGCCTTTATGTGGATTAGGCCCTTTCTAACAGCTGAGGGAAACTGGAGAAGGACTGCTTCTGAAATCTGCATTGAGTGTTTTGGTTTATTTTGCTACCTTTTCTAGGACTTTTTTATGATGTCTATCAGCTACTTATAGAAGGAGTGGTGAGAGGGGGAGAAAAACCAGCAACCGCTTTGAAATCAAAGGCCAGATTTTCTAAAGCAATTTCATATCAAGCCCAATAAGGCTTGTTGAAAGCAAGCACATGTGCCCCATTGCTTAGATCTTGGACAAGACAGAGAATGGAATTGAAAAATGACTGAGAGTTATCGAAGCAGAGCATAGATGTTGTGTTGCTTGGTACTTTGACAAGAAGGGAATGATTGGAAGTAGCAAGGGAAGAAAAGTTTTGGAGGTTTCAGGATCAGGAGTGTGCAGGTCATTAAAATCTCATTCATTTCCCATACCGGGAGTCGAACCCGGGCCGCCTGGGTGAAAACCAGGAATCCTAACCGCTAGACCATATGTGATAACTGTCAAAATATTTTATAGGAAAAATAGAGAAAAATAATGTAAATTGATGTAGCACCACCATCCTCATCCTCGTACGGTGGCCACCTGTGACATAGATATCCTACTTCACGTTCAGCCTCGTTAGCGCAGCAGGTAGCGCGTCAGTCTCATAATCTGAAGGTCGTGAGTTTGATCCTCACACGAGGCACTGATCTCAAACGCTTTTCTTTCACTTGGGGTCCTGATTTAATGAAAACCACTACTCTTCATCTCTTAAGGCTTGAAAGAAGCCATATCCATGTTAAAGTCGCTAGCAGCTCGAACTTTCAATGCTCTTTTCTCCTCCACCATCTTTAACCCAGCTGAAATCTGTAACTTTGCATCTAACAGATTTTGCAAGATGCAATGTCTACTCACCCTGGAACAACAGAGGCATTTTACCATATGTCATCTATGTGACATGCTTCTCTCCTTTCATCATACAGAAAGAAAAAAGGAAAGAGAAATCCAAAAGGGCTTTTACAAAGGTGTGAAAAAAAAAAGCAAAAGTCCCCATCATTTGTCCTTTCTCATTTTACCACATTTTCTTTGTAGATGAAAAGCACAGGTATTTTCACTTCCCCATTTAACCGCTTTTTGTCACTGCATTATTACCACCATGAAATCATTTTGTTCATGGATTTACCTTCCTTGGAAAAAAAGCAAATAAAGAAAAAACATTCTCTTCTATCTTGTCTTCCAAATGTTGGACTGACAGCCTTTATGTGGATTAGGCCCTTTCTAACAGCTGAGGGAAACTGGAGAAGGACTGCTTCTGAAATCTGCATTGAGTGTTTTGGTTTATATTGCTACCTTTTCTAGGACTTTTTTATGATGTCTATCAGCTACTTATAGAAGGAGTGGTGAGAGGGGGAGAAAAAACAGCAACCGCTTTGAAATCAAAGGCCAGATTTTCTAAAGCAATTTCATATCAAGCCCAATAAGGCTCGTTGAAAGCAAGCACATGTGCCCCATTGCTTAGATCTTGGACAAGACAGAGAATGGAATTGAAAAATGACTGAGAGTTATCGAAGCAGAGCATAGATGTTGTGTTGCTTGGTACTTTGACAAGAAGGGAATGATTGGAAGTAGCAAGGGAAGAACAGTTTTGGAGGTTTCAGGATCAGGAGTGTGCAGGTCATTAAAATCTCATTCATTTCCCATGCCGGGAGTCGAACCCGGGCCGCCTGGGTGAAAACCAGGAATCCTAACCGCTAGACCATATTGGATAACTGTCAAAATATTTTATAGGAAAAATAGAGAAAAATAATGTAAATTGACGTAGCACCACCATCCTCATCCTCGTACGGTGGCCACCTGTGACATAGATATCCTACTTCACGTTCAGCCTCGTTAGCGCAGCAGGTAGCGCGTCAGTTTCATAATCTGAAGGTCGTGAGTTCGATCCTCACACGAGGCACTGATCTCAAACGCTTTTCTTTCACTTGGGGTCCTGATTTAATGAAAACCACTACTCTTCATCTCTTAAGGCTTGAAAGAAGCCATATCCATGTTAAAGTCGCTAGCAGCTCGAACTTTCAATGCTCTTTTCTCCTCCACCATCTTTAACCCAGCTGAAATCTGTAACTTTGCATCTAACAGACTTTGCAAGATGCAATGTCTACTCACCCTGGAACAACAGAGGCATTTTACCATATGTCATCTATGTGACATGCTTCTCTCCTTTCATCATACAGAAAGAAAAAAGGAAAGAGAAATCCAAAAGGGCTTTTACAAAGGTGTGAAAAAAAAAAGCAAAAGTCCCCATGATTTGTCCTTTCTCATTTTACCACATTTTCTTCGTAGATGAAAAGCACAGGTATTTTCACTTCCCCATTTAACCGCTTTTTGTCACTGCATTATTACCACCATGAAATCATTTTGTTCATGGATTTACCTTCCTTGGAAAAAAAGCAAATAAAGAAAAAACATTCTCTTCTATCTTGTCTTCCAAATGTTGGACTGACAGCCTTTATGTGGATTAGGCCCTTTCTAACAGCTGAGGGAAACTGGAGAAGGACTGCTTCTGAAATCTGCATTGAGTGTTTTGGTTTATTTTGCTACCTTTTCTAGGACTTTTTTATGATGTCTATCAGCTACTTATAGAAGGAGTGGTGAGAGGGGGAGAAAAACCAGCAACCGCTTTGAAATCAAAGGCCAGATTTTCTAAAGCAATTTCATATCAAGCCCAATAGGGCTTGTTGAAAGCAAGCACATATGCCCCATTGCTTAGATCTTGGACAAGACAGAGAATGGAATTGAAAAATGACTGAGAGTTATCGAAGCAGAGCATAGATGTTGTGTTGCTTGGTACTTTGACAAGAAGGGAATGATTGGAAGTAGCAAGGGAAGAAAAGTTTTGGAGGTTTCAGGATCAGGAGTGTGCAGGTCATTAAAATCTCATTCATTTCCCATACCGGGAGTCGAACCCGGGCCGCCTGGGTGAAAACCAGGAATCCTAACCGCTAGACCATATGGGATAACTGTCAAAATATTTTATAGGAAAAATAGAGAAAAATAATGTAAATTGATGTAGCACCACCATCCTCATCCTCGTACGGTGGCCACCTGTGACATAGATATCCTACTTCACGTTCAGCCTCGTTAGCGCAGCAGGTAGCGCGTCAGTCTCATAATCTGAAGGTCGTGAGTTCGATCCTCACACGAGGCACTGATCTCAAACCCTTTTCTTTCACTTGGGGTCCTGATTTAATGAAAACCACTACTCTTCATCTCTTAAGGCTTGAAAGAAGCCATATCCATGTTAAAGTCGCTAGCAGCTCGAACTTTCAATGCTCTTTTCTCCTCCACCATCTTTAACCCAGCTGAAATCTGTAACTTTGCATCTAACAGATTTTGCAAGATGCAATGTCTACTCACCCTGGAACAACAGAGGCATTTTACCATATGTCATCTATGTGACATGCTTCTCTCCTTTCATCATACAGAAAGAAAAAAGGAAAGAGGAATCCAAAAGGGCTTTTACAAAGGTGTGAAAAAAAAGCAAAAGTCCCCATGATTTGTCCTTTCTCATTTTACCACATTTTCTTTGTAGATGAAAAGCACAGGTATTTTCACTTCCCCATTTAACCGCTTTTTGTCACTGCATTATTACCACCATGAAATCATTTTGTTCATGGATTTACCTTCCTTGGAAAAAAGCAAATAAAGAAAAAAACATTCTCTTCTATCTTGTCTTCCAAATGTTGGACTGACATCCTTGATGTGGATTAGGCCCTTTCTAACAGCTGAGGGAAACTGGAGAAGGACTGCTTCTGAAATCTGCATTGAGTGTTTTGGTTTATTTTGCTACCTTTTCTAGGACTTTTTTATGATGTCTATCAGCTACTTATAGAAGGAGTGGTGAGAGGGGGAGAAAAACCAGCAACCGCTTTGAAATCAAAGGCCAGATTTTCTAAAGCAATTTCATATCAAGCCCAATAAGGCTTGTTGACAGCAAGCACATGTGCCCCATTGCTTAGATCTTGGACAAGACAGAGAATGGAATTGAAAAATGACTGAGAGTTATCGAAGCAGAGCATAGATGTTGTGTTGCTTGGTACTTTGACAAGAAGGAAATGATTGGAGGTAGCAAGGAAAGAACAGTTTTGGAGCTTTCAGGATCAGGAGTGTGCAGGTCATTAAAATCGCATTCATTTCCCATACCAGGAGTCGAACCCAGGCCACTTGGGTGAAAACCAGGAATCCTAACCGCTAGACCATATGGGATAACCTTTATAACATTTTATAGGAAAAATAGAGAAAAATAAAGTAAATTGACGTAGCACCACCATCCTCTTCCTCGTACGGTGGCCACCTGTGACATGGATATCCTTCTTCACGTTCAGCCTCGTTAGCGCAGCAGGTAGCGCGTCAGTCTCATAATCTGAAGGTCGTGAGTTCGATCCTCACACGAGGCACTGATCTCAAATGCTTTTCTTTCACTTGGGGTCCTGATTTAATGAAAACCACTACTCTTCATCTCTTAAGGCTTGAAAGAAGCCATATCCATGTTAAAGTCGCTAGCAGCTCGAACTTTCAATGCTTTTTTCTCCTCCACCATCTTTAACCCAGCTGAAATCTGTAACTTTGCATCTAACAGACTTTGCAAGATGCAATGTCTACTCACCCTGGAACAACAGAGGCATTTTACCATATGTCATCTATGTGATATGCTTCTCTCCTTTCATCATACAGAAAGAAAAAAGGAAAGAGGAATCCAAAAGGGCTTTTACAAAGGTGTGAAAAAAAAGCAAAAGTCCCCATGATTTGTCCTTTCTCATTTTACCACATTTTTTTTTGTAGATGAAAAGCACAGGTATTTTCACTTCCCCATTTAACCGCTTTTTGTCACTGCATTATTACCACCATGAAATCATTTTGTTCATGGATTTACCTTCCTTGGAAAAAAAGCAAATAAAGAAAAAACATTCTCTTCTATCTTGTCTTCCAAATGTTGGACTGACAGCCTTGATGTGGATTAGGCCCTTTCTAACAGCTGAGGGAAACTGGAGAAGGACTGCTTCTGAAATCTGCATTGAGTGTTTTGGTTTATATTGCTACCTTTTCTAGGACTTTTTTATGATGTCTATCAGCTACTTATAGAAGGAGTGGTGAGAGGGGGAGAAAAACCAGCAACCGCTTTGAAATCAAAGGCCAGATTTTCTAAAGCAATTTCATATCAAGCCCAATAAGGCTCGTTGAAAGCAAGCACATGTGCCCCATTGCTTAGATCTTGGACAAGACAGAGAATGGAATTGAAAAATGACTGAGAGTTATCGAAGCAGAACATAGATGTTGTGTTGCTTGGTACTTTGACAAGAAGGGAATGATTGGAAGTAGCAAGGGAAGAACAGTTTTGGAGGTTTCAGGATCAGGAGTGTGCAGGTCATTAAAATCTCATTCATTTCCCATGCCGGGAGTCGAACCCGGGCCGCCTGGGTGAAAACCAGGAATCCTAACCGCTAGACCATATTGGATAACTGTCAAAATATTTTATAGGAAAAATAGAGAAAAATAAAGTAAATTGACGTAGCACCACCATCCTCTTCCTCGTACGGTGGCCACCTGTGACATGGATATCCTTCTTCACGTTCAGCCTCGTTAGCGCAGCAGGTAGCGCGTCAGTCTCATAATCTGAAGGTCGTGAGTTCGATCCTCACACGAGGCACTGATCTCAAACGCTTTTCTTTCACTTGGGGTCCTGATTTAATGAAAACCACTACTCTTCATCTCTTAAGGCTTGAAAGAAGCCATATCCATGTTAAAGTCGCTAGCAGCTCGAACTTTCAATGCTTTTTTCTCCTCCACCATCTTTAACCCAGCTGAAATCTGTAACTTTGCATCTAACAGACTTTGCAAGATGCAATGTCTACTCACCCTGGAACAACAGAGGCATTTTACCATATGTCATCTATGTGATATGCTTCTCTCCTTTCATCATACAGAAAGAAAAAAGGAAAGAGGAATCCAAAAGGGCTTTTACAAAGGTGTGAAAATAAAGCAAAAGTCCCCATGATTTGTCCTTTCTCATTTTACCACATTTTCTTTGTAGATGAAAAGCACAGGTATTTTCACTTCCCCATTTAACCGCTTTTTGTCACTGCATTATTACCACCATGAAATCATTTTGTTCATGGATTTACCTTCCTTGGAAAAAAAGCAAATAATGAAAAAACATTCTCTTCTATCTTGTCTTCCAAATGTTGGACTGACAGCCTTGATGTGGATTAGGCCCTTTCTAACAGCTGAGGGAAACTGGAGAAGGACTGCTTCTGAAATCTGCATTGAGTGTTTTGGTTTATTTTGCTACCTTTTCTAGGACATTTTTATGATGTCTATCAGCTACTTATAGAAGGAGTGGTGAGAGGGGGAGAAAAACCAGCAACCGCTTTGAAATCAAAGGCCAGATTTTCTAAAGCAATTTCATATCAAGCCCAATAAGGCTTGTTGAAAGCAAGCACATGTGCCCCATTGCTTAGATCTTGGACAAGACAGAGAATGGAATTGAAAAATGACTGAGAGTTATCGAAGCAGAGCATAGATGTTGTGTTGCTTGGTACTTTGACAAGAAAGGAATAATTGGAGGTAGCAAGGGAAGAACAGTTTTGGAGGATTCAGGATCAGGAGTGTGCAGGTCATTAAAATCTCATTCATTTCCCATACCAGGAGTCAAACCCGGGCCACCTGGGTAAAAACCAGGAATCCTAACCGCTAGACCATATGGGATAACTGTCAAAATATTTTATAGGAAAAATAGAGAAAAATAATGTAAATTGACGTAGCACCACCATCCTCATCCTCGTACGGTGGCCACCTGTGACATAGATATCCTACTTCACGTTCAGCCTCGTTAGCGCAGCAGGTAGCGTGTCAGTCTCATAATCTAAAGGTCGTGAGTTCGATCCTCACACGAGGCACTGATCTCAAACGCTTTTCTTTCACTTGGGGTCCTGATTTAATGAAAACCACTACTCTTCATCTCTTAAGGCTTGAAAGAAGCCATATCCATGTTAAAGTCGCTAGCAGCTCGAACTTTCAATGCTCTTTTCTCCTCCACCATCTTTAACCCAGCTGAAATCTGTAACTTTGCATCTAACAGACTTTGCAAGATGCAATGTCTACTCACCCTGGAACAACAGAGGCATTTTACCATATGTCATCTATGTGACATGCTTCTCTCCTTTCATCATACAGAAAGAAAAAAGGAAAGAGAAATCCAAAAGGGCTTTTACAAAGGTGTGAAAAAAAAAAGCAAAAGTCCCCATCATTTGTCCTTTCTCATTTTACCACATTTTCTTTGTAGATGAAAAGCACAGGTATTTTCACTTCCCCATTTAACCGCTTTTTGTCACTGCATTATTACCACCATGAAATCATTTTGTTCATGGATTTACCTTCCTTGGAAAAAAAGCAAATAAAGAAAAAACATTCTCTTCTATCTTGTCTTCCAAATGTTGGACTGACAGCCTTTATGTGGATTAGGCCCTTTCTAACAGCTGAGGGAAACTGGAGAAGGACTGCTTCTGAAATCTGCATTGAGTGTTTTGGTTTATTTTGCTACCTTTTCTAGGACTTTTTTATGATGTCTATCAGCTACTTATAGAAGGAGTGGTGAGAGGGGGAGAAAAACCAGCAACCGCTTTGAAATCAAAGGCCAGATTTTCTAAAGCAATTTCATATCAAGCCCAATAAGGCTTGTTGAAAGCAAGCACATGTGCCCCATTGCTTAGATCTTGGACAAGACAGAGAATGGAATTGAAAAATGACTGAGAGTTATCGAAGCAGAGCATAGATGTTGTGTTGCTTGGTACTTTGACAAGAAGGGAATGATTGGAAGTAGCAAGGGAAGAAAAGTTTTGGAGGTTTCAGGATCAGGAGTGTGCAGGTCATTAAAATCTCATTCATTTTCCCATACCGGGAGTCGAACCCGGGCCGCCTGGGTGAAAACCAGGAATCCTAACCGCTAGACCATATGGGATAACTGTCAAAATATTTTATAGGAAAAATAGAGAAAAATAATGTAAATTGATGTAGCACCACCATCCTCATCCTCGTACGGTGGCCACCTGTGACATAGATATCCTACTTCACGTTCAGCCTCGTTAGCGCAGCAGGTAGCGCGTCAGTCTCATAATCTGAAGGTCGTGAGTTCGATCCTCACACGAGGCACTGATCTCAAACCCTTTTCTTTCACTTGGGGTCCTGATTTAATGAAAACCACTACTCTTCATCTCTTAAGGCTTGAAAGAAGCCATATCCATGTTAAAGTCGCTAGCAGCTCGAACTTTCAATGCTCTTTTCTCCTCCACCATCTTTAACCCAGCTGAAATCTGTAACTTTGCATCTAACAGATTTTGCAAGATGCAATGTCTACTCACCCTGGAACAACAGAGGCATTTTACCATATGTCATCTATGTGACATGCTTCTCTCCTTTCATCATACAGAAAGAAAAAAGGAAAGAGGAATCCAAAAGGGCTTTTACAAAGGTGTGAAAAAAAAGCAAAAGTCCCCATGATTTGTCCTTTCTCATTTTACCACATTTTCTTTGTAGATGAAAAGCACAGGTATTTTCACTTCCCCATTTAACCGCTTTTTGTCACTGCATTATTACCACCATGAAATCATTTTGTTCATGGATTTACCTTCCTTGGAAAAAAGCAAATAAAGAAAAAAACATTCTCTTCTATCTTGTCTTCCAAATGTTGGACTGACATCCTTGATGTGGATTAGGCCCTTTCTAACAGCTGAGGGAAACTGGAGAAGGACTGCTTCTGAAATCTGCATTGAGTGTTTTGGTTTATTTTGCTACCTTTTCTAGGACTTTTTTATGATGTCTATCAGCTACTTATAGAAGGAGTGGTGAGAGGGGGAGAAAAACCAGCAACCGCTTTGAAATCAAAGGCCAGATTTTCTAAAGCAATTTCATATCAAGCCCAATAAGGCTTGTTGACAGCAAGCACATGTGCCCCATTGCTTAGATCTTGGACAAGACAGAGAATGGAATTGAAAAATGACTGAGAGTTATCGAAGCAGAGCATAGATGTTGTGTTGCTTGGTACTTTGACAAGAAGGAAATGATTGGAGGTAGCAAGGAAAGAACAGTTTTGGAGCTTTCAGGATCAGGAGTGTGCAGGTCATTAAAATCGCATTCATTTCCCATACCAGGAGTCGAACCCAGGCCACTTGGGTGAAAACCAGGAATCCTAACCGCTAGACCATATGGGATAACCTTTATAACATTTTATAGGAAAAATAGAGAAAAATAAAGTAAATTGACGTAGCACCACCATCCTCTTCCTCGTACGGTGGCCACCTGTGACATGGATATCCTTCTTCACGTTCAGCCTCGTTAGCGCAGCAGGTAGCGCGTCAGTCTCATAATCTGAAGGTCGTGAGTTCGATCCTCACACGAGGCACTGATCTCAAATGCTTTTCTTTCACTTGGGGTCCTGATTTAATGAAAACCACTACTCTTCATCTCTTAAGGCTTGAAAGAAGCCATATCCATGTTAAAGTCGCTAGCAGCTCGAACTTTCAATGCTTTTTTCTCCTCCACCATCTTTAACCCAGCTGAAATCTGTAACTTTGCATCTAACAGACTTTGCAAGATGCAATGTCTACTCACCCTGGAACAACAGAGGCATTTTACCATATGTCATCTATGTGATATGCTTCTCTCCTTTCATCATACAGAAAGAAAAAAGGAAAGAGGAATCCAAAAGGGCTTTTACAAAGGTGTGAAAAAAAAGCAAAAGTCCCCATGATTTGTCCTTTCTCATTTTACCACATTTTTTTTTGTAGATGAAAAGCACAGGTATTTTCACTTCCCCATTTAACCGCTTTTTGTCACTGCATTATTACCACCATGAAATCATTTTGTTCATGGATTTACCTTCCTTGGAAAAAAAGCAAATAAAGAAAAAACATTCTCTTCTATCTTGTCTTCCAAATGTTGGACTGACAGCCTTGATGTGGATTAGGCCCTTTCTAACAGCTGAGGGAAACTGGAGAAGGACTGCTTCTGAAATCTGCATTGAGTGTTTTGGTTTATATTGCTACCTTTTCTAGGACTTTTTTATGATGTCTATCAGCTACTTATAGAAGGAGTGGTGAGAGGGGGAGAAAAACCAGCAACCGCTTTGAAATCAAAGGCCAGATTTTCTAAAGCAATTTCATATCAAGCCCAATAAGGCTCGTTGAAAGCAAGCACATGTGCCCCATTGCTTAGATCTTGGACAAGACAGAGAATGGAATTGAAAAATGACTGAGAGTTATCGAAGCAGAACATAGATGTTGTGTTGCTTGGTACTTTGACAAGAAGGGAATGATTGGAAGTAGCAAGGGAAGAACAGTTTTGGAGGTTTCAGGATCAGGAGTGTGCAGGTCATTAAAATCTCATTCATTTCCCATGCCGGGAGTCGAACCCGGGCCGCCTGGGTGAAAACCAGGAATCCTAACCGCTAGACCATATTGGATAACTGTCAAAATATTTTATAGGAAAAATAGAGAAAAATAAAGTAAATTGACGTAGCACCACCATCCTCTTCCTCGTACGGTGGCCACCTGTGACATGGATATCCTTCTTCACGTTCAGCCTCGTTAGCGCAGCAGGTAGCGCGTCAGTCTCATAATCTGAAGGTCGTGAGTTCGATCCTCACACGAGGCACTGATCTCAAACGCTTTTCTTTCACTTGGGGTCCTGATTTAATGAAAACCACTACTCTTCATCTCTTAAGGCTTGAAAGAAGCCATATCCATGTTAAAGTCGCTAGCAGCTCGAACTTTCAATGCTTTTTTCTCCTCCACCATCTTTAACCCAGCTGAAATCTGTAACTTTGCATCTAACAGACTTTGCAAGATGCAATGTCTACTCACCCTGGAACAACAGAGGCATTTTACCATATGTCATCTATGTGATATGCTTCTCTCCTTTCATCATACAGAAAGAAAAAAGGAAAGAGGAATCCAAAAGGGCTTTTACAAAGGTGTGAAAATAAAGCAAAAGTCCCCATGATTTGTCCTTTCTCATTTTACCACATTTTCTTTGTAGATGAAAAGCACAGGTATTTTCACTTCCCCATTTAACCGCTTTTTGTCACTGCATTATTACCACCATGAAATCATTTTGTTCATGGATTTACCTTCCTTGGAAAAAAAGCAAATAATGAAAAAACATTCTCTTCTATCTTGTCTTCCAAATGTTGGACTGACAGCCTTGATGTGGATTAGGCCCTTTCTAACAGCTGAGGGAAACTGGAGAAGGACTGCTTCTGAAATCTGCATTGAGTGTTTTGGTTTATTTTGCTACCTTTTCTAGGACATTTTTATGATGTCTATCAGCTACTTATAGAAGGAGTGGTGAGAGGGGGAGAAAAACCAGCAACCGCTTTGAAATCAAAGGCCAGATTTTCTAAAGCAATTTCATATCAAGCCCAATAAGGCTTGTTGAAAGCAAGCACATGTGCCCCATTGCTTAGATCTTGGACAAGACAGAGAATGGAATTGAAAAATGACTGAGAGTTATCGAAGCAGAGCATAGATGTTGTGTTGCTTGGTACTTTGACAAGAAAGGAATAATTGGAGGTAGCAAGGGAAGAACAGTTTTGGAGGATTCAGGATCAGGAGTGTGCAGGTCATTAAAATCTCATTCATTTCCCATACCAGGAGTCAAACCCGGGCCACCTGGGTAAAAACCAGGAATCCTAACCGCTAGACCATATGGGATAACTGTCAAAATATTTTATAGGAAAAATAGAGAAAAATAATGTAAATTGACGTAGCACCACCATCCTCATCCTCGTACGGTGGCCACCTGTGACATAGATATCCTACTTCACGTTCAGCCTCGTTAGCGCAGCAGGTAGCGTGTCAGTCTCATAATCTAAAGGTCGTGAGTTCGATCCTCACACGAGGCACTGATCTCAAACGCTTTTCTTTCACTTGGGGTCCTGATTTAATGAAAACCACTACTCTTCATCTCTTAAGGCTTGAAAGAAGCCATATCCATGTTAAAGTCGCTAGCAGCTCGAACTTTCAATGCTCTTTTCTCCTCCACCATCTTTAACCCAGCTGAAATCTGTAACTTTGCATCTAACAGACTTTGCAAGATGCAATGTCTACTCACCCTGGAACAACAGAGGCATTTTACCATATGTCATCTATGTGACATGCTTCTCTCCTTTCATCATACAGAAAGAAAAAAGGAAAGAGAAATCCAAAAGGGCTTTTACAAAGGTGTGAAAAAAAAAAGCAAAAGTCCCCATCATTTGTCCTTTCTCATTTTACCACATTTTCTTTGTAGATGAAAAGCACAGGTATTTTCACTTCCCCATTTAACCGCTTTTTGTCACTGCATTATTACCACCATGAAATCATTTTGTTCATGGATTTACCTTCCTTGGAAAAAAAGCAAATAAAGAAAAAACATTCTCTTCTATCTTGTCTTCCAAATGTTGGACTGACAGCCTTTATGTGGATTAGGCCCTTTCTAACAGCTGAGGGAAACTGGAGAAGGACTGCTTCTGAAATCTGCATTGAGTGTTTTGGTTTATTTTGCTACCTTTTCTAGGACTTTTTTATGATGTCTATCAGCTACTTATAGAAGGAGTGGTGAGAGGGGGAGAAAAACCAGCAACCGCTTTGAAATCAAAGGCCAGATTTTCTAAAGCAATTTCATATCAAGCCCAATAAGGCTTGTTGAAAGCAAGCACATGTGCCCCATTGCTTAGATCTTGGACAAGACAGAGAATGGAATTGAAAAATGACTGAGAGTTATCGAAGCAGAGCATAGATGTTGTGTTGCTTGGTACTTTGACAAGAAGGGAATGATTGGAAGTAGCAAGGGAAGAAAAGTTTTGGAGGTTTCAGGATCAGGAGTGTGCAGGTCATTAAAATCTCATTCATTTTCCCATACCGGGAGTCGAACCCGGGCCGCCTGGGTGAAAACCAGGAATCCTAACCGCTAGACCATATGGGATAACTGTCAAAATATTTTATAGGAAAAATAGAGAAAAATAATGTAAATTGACGTAGCACCACCATCCTCATCCTCGTACGGTGGCCACCTGTGACATAGATATCCTACTTCACGTTCAGCCTCGTTAGCGCAGCAGGTAGCGCGTCAGTCTCATAATCTGAAGGTCGTGAGTTCGATCCTCACACGAGGCACTGATCTCAAACGCTTTTCTTTCACTTGGGGTCCTGATTTAATGAAAACCACTACTCTTCATCTCTTAAGGCTTGAAAGAAGCCATATCCATGTTAAAGTCGCTAGCAGCTCGAACTTTCAATGCTCTTTTCTCCTCCACCATCTTTAACCCAGCTGAAATCTGTAACTTTGCATCTAACAGATTTTGCAAGATGCAATGTCTACTCACCCTGGAACAACAGAGGCATTTTACCATATGTCATCTATGTGACATGCTTCTCTCCTTTCATCATACAGAAAGAAAAAAGGAAAGAGGAATCCAAAAGGGCTTTTACAAAGGTGTGAAAAAAAAGCAAAAGTCCCCATGATTTGTCCTTTCTCATTTTACCACATTTTCTTTGTAGATGAAAAGCACAGGTATTTTCACTTCCCCATTTAACCGCTTTTTGTCACTGCATTATTACCACCATGAAATCATTTTGTTCATGGATTTACCTTCCTTGGAAAAAAGCAAATAAAGAAAAAAACATTCTCTTCTATCTTGTCTTCCAAATGTTGGACTGACATCCTTGATGTGGATTAGGCCCTTTCTAACAGCTGAGGGAAACTGGAGAAGGACTGCTTCTGAAATCTGCATTGAGTGTTTTGGTTTATTTTGCTACCTTTTCTAGGACTTTTTTATGATGTCTATCAGCTACTTATAGAAGGAGTGGTGAGAGGGGGAGAAAAACCAGCAACCGCTTTGAAATCAAAGGCCAGATTTTCTAAAGCAATTTCATATCAAGCCCAATAAGGCTTGTTGACAGCAAGCACATGTGCCCCATTGCTTAGATCTTGGACAAGACAGAGAATGGAATTGAAAAATGACTGAGAGTTATCGAAGCAGAGCATAGATGTTGTGTTGCTTGGTACTTTGACAAGAAGGAAATGATTGGAGGTAGCAAGGAAAGAACAGTTTTGGAGGTTTCAGGATCAGGAGTGTGCAGGTCATTAAAATCTCATTCATTTCCCATACCAGGAGTCAAACCCAGGCCACTTGGGTGAAAACCAGGAATCCTAACCGCTAGACCATATGGGATAACCTTTATAACATTTTATAGGAAAAATAGAGAAAAATAAAGTAAATTGACGTAGCACCACCATCCTCTTCCTCGTACGGTGGCCACCTGTGACATGGATATCCTTCTTCACGTTCAGCCTCGTTAGCGCAGCAGGTAGCGCGTCAGTCTCATAATCTGAAGGTCGTGAGTTCGATCCTCACACGAGGCACTGATCTCAAATGCTTTTCTTTCACTTGGGGTCCTGATTTAATGAAAACCACTACTCTTCATCTCTTAAGGCTTGAAAGAAGCCATATCCATGTTAAAGTCGCTAGCAGCTCGAACTTTCAATGCTTTTTTCTCCTCCACCATCTTTAACCCAGCTGAAATCTGTAACTTTGCATCTAACAGACTTTGCAAGATGCAATGTCTACTCACCCTGGAACAACAGAGGCATTTTACCATATGTCATCTATGTGATATGCTTCTCTCCTTTCATCATACAGAAAGAAAAAAGGAAAGAGGAATCCAAAAGGGCTTTTACAAAGGTGTGAAAAAAAAGCAAAAGTCCCCATGATTTGTCCTTTCTCATTTTACCACATTTTTTTTTGTAGATGAAAAGCACAGGTATTTTCACTTCCCCATTTAACCGCTTTTTGTCACTGCATTATTACCACCATGAAATCATTTTGTTCATGGATTTACCTTCCTTGGAAAAAAAGCAAATAAAGAAAAAACATTCTCTTCTATCTTGTCTTCCAAATGTTGGACTGACAGCCTTGATGTGGATTAGGCCCTTTCTAACAGCTGAGGGAAACTGGAGAAGGACTGCTTCTGAAATCTGCATTGAGTGTTTTGGTTTATTTTGCTACCTTTTCTAGGACTTTTTTATGATGTCTATCAGCTACTTATAGAAGGAGTGGTGAGAGGGGGAGAAAAACCAGCAACCGCTTTGAAATCAAAGGCCAGATTTTCTAAAGCAATTTCATATCAAGCCCAATAAGGCTTGTTGAAAGCAAGCACATGTGCCCCATTGCTTAGATCTTGGACAAGACAGAGAATGGAATTGAAAAATGACTGAGAGTTATCGAAGCAGAGCATAGATGTTGTGTTGCTTGGTACTTTGACAAGAAAGGAATAATTGGAGGTAGCAAGGGAAGAACAGTTTTGGAGGATTCAGGATCAGGAGTGTGCAGGTCATTAAAATCTCATTCATTTCCCATACCAGGAGTCAAACCCGGGCCACCTGGGTGAAAACCAGGAATCCTAACCGCTAGACCATATGGGATAACTGTCAAAATATTTTATAGGAAAAATAGAGAAAAATAATGTAAATTGACGTAGCACCACCATCCTCATCCTCGTACGGTGGCCACCTGTGACATAGATATCCTACTTCACGTTCAGCCTCGTTAGCGCAGCAGGTAGCGTGTCAGTCTCATAATCTAAAGGTCGTGAGTTCGATCCTCACACGAGGCACTGATCTCAAACGCTTTTCTTTCACTTGGGGTCCTGATTTAATGAAAACCACTACTCTTCATCTCTTAAGGCTTGAAAGAAGCCATATCCATGTTAAAGTCGCTAGCAGCTCGAACTTTCAATGCTCTTTTCTCCTCCACCATCTTTAACCCAGCTGAAATCTGTAACTTTGCATCTAACAGATTTTGCAAGATGCAATGTCTACTCACCCTGGAACAACAGAGGCATTTTACCATATGTCATCTATGTGACATGCTTCTCTCCTTTCATCATACAGAAAGAAAAAAGGAAAGAGAAATCCAAAAGGGCTTTTACAAAGGTGTGAACAAAAAAAAGCAAAAGTCCCCATCATTTGTCCTTTCTCATTTTACCACATTTTCTTTGTAGATGAAAAGCACAGGTATTTTCACTTCCCCATTTAACCGCTTTTTGTCACTGCATTATTACCACCATGAAATCATTTTGTTCATGGATTTACCTTCCTTGGAAAAAAAGCAAATAAAGAAAAAACATTCTCTTCTATCTTGTCTTCCAAATGTTGGACTGACAGCCTTTATGTGGATTAGGCCCTTTCTAACAGCTGAGGGAAACTGGAGAAGGACTGCTTCTGAAATCTGCATTGAGTGTTTTGGTTTATTTTGCTACCTTTTCTAGGACTTTTTTATGATGTCTATCAGCTACTTATAGAAGGAGTGGTGAGAGGGGGAGAAAAACCAGCAACCGCTTTGAAATCAAAGGCCAGATTTTCTAAAGCAATTTCATATCAAGCCCAATAAGGCTTGTTGAAAGCAAGCACATGTGCCCCATTGCTTAGATCTTGGACAAGACAGAGAATGGAATTGAAAAATGACTGAGAGTTATCGAAGCAGAGCATAGATGTTGTGTTGCTTGGTACTTTGACAAGAAGGGAATGATTGGAAGTAGCAAGGGAAGAAAAGTTTTGGAGGTTTCAGGATCAGGAGTGTGCAGGTCATTAAAATCTCATTCATTTTCCCATACCGGGAGTCGAACCCGGGCCGCCTGGGTGAAAACCAGGAATCCTAACCGCTAGACCATATGGGATAACTGTCAAAATATTTTATAGGAAAAATAGAGAAAAATAATGTAAATTGACGTAGCACCACCATCCTCATCCTCGTACGGTGGCCACCTGTGACATAGATATCCTACTTCACGTTCAGCCTCGTTAGCGCAGCAGGTAGCGCGTCAGTCTCATAATCTGAAGGTCGTGAGTTCGATCCTCACACGAGGCACTGATCTCAAACGCTTTTCTTTCACTTGGGGTCCTGATTTAATGAAAACCACTACTCTTCATCTCTTAAGGCTTGAAAGAAGCCATATCCATGTTAAAGTCGCTAGCAGCTCGAACTTTCAATGCTCTTTTCTCCTCCACCATCTTTAACCCAGCTGAAATCTGTAACTTTGCATCTAACAGATTTTGCAAGATGCAATGTCTACTCACCCTGGAACAACAGAGGCATTTTACCATATGTCATCTATGTGACATGCTTCTCTCCTTTCATCATACAGAAAGAAAAAAGGAAAGAGGAATCCAAAAGGGCTTTTACAAAGGTGTGAAAAAAAAGCAAAAGTCCCCATGATTTGTCCTTTCTCATTTTACCACATTTTCTTTGTAGATGAAAAGCACAGGTATTTTCACTTCCCCATTTAACCGCTTTTTGTCACTGCATTATTACCACCATGAAATCATTTTGTTCATGGATTTACCTTCCTTGGAAAAAAGCAAATAAAGAAAAAAACATTCTCTTCTATCTTGTCTTCCAAATGTTGGACTGACATCCTTGATGTGGATTAGGCCCTTTCTAACAGCTGAGGGAAACTGGAGAAGGACTGCTTCTGAAATCTGCATTGAGTGTTTTGGTTTATTTTGCTACCTTTTCTAGGACTTTTTTATGATGTCTATCAGCTACTTATAGAAGGAGTGGTGAGAGGGGGAGAAAAACCAGCAACCGCTTTGAAATCAAAGGCCAGATTTTCTAAAGCAATTTCATATCAAGCCCAATAAGGCTTGTTGACAGCAAGCACATGTGCCCCATTGCTTAGATCTTGGACAAGACAGAGAATGGAATTGAAAAATGACTGAGAGTTATCGAAGCAGAGCATAGATGTTGTGTTGCTTGGTACTTTGACAAGAAGGAAATGATTGGAGGTAGCAAGGAAAGAACAGTTTTGGAGGTTTCAGGATCAGGAGTGTGCAGGTCATTAAAATCTCATTCATTTCCCATACCAGGAGTCAAACCCAGGCCACTTGGGTGAAAACCAGGAATCCTAACCGCTAGACCATATGGGATAACCTTTATAACATTTTATAGGAAAAATAGAGAAAAATAAAGTAAATTGACGTAGCACCACCATCCTCTTCCTCGTACGGTGGCCACCTGTGACATGGATATCCTTCTTCACGTTCAGCCTCGTTAGCGCAGCAGGTAGCGCGTCAGTCTCATAATCTGAAGGTCGTGAGTTCGATCCTCACACGAGGCACTGATCTCAAATGCTTTTCTTTCACTTGGGGTCCTGATTTAATGAAAACCACTACTCTTCATCTCTTAAGGCTTGAAAGAAGCCATATCCATGTTAAAGTCGCTAGCAGCTCGAACTTTCAATGCTTTTTTCTCCTCCACCATCTTTAACCCAGCTGAAATCTGTAACTTTGCATCTAACAGACTTTGCAAGATGCAATGTCTACTCACCCTGGAACAACAGAGGCATTTTACCATATGTCATCTATGTGATATGCTTCTCTCCTTTCATCATACAGAAAGAAAAAAGGAAAGAGGAATCCAAAAGGGCTTTTACAAAGGTGTGAAAAAAAAGCAAAAGTCCCCATGATTTGTCCTTTCTCATTTTACCACATTTTTTTTTGTAGATGAAAAGCACAGGTATTTTCACTTCCCCATTTAACCGCTTTTTGTCACTGCATTATTACCACCATGAAATCATTTTGTTCATGGATTTACCTTCCTTGGAAAAAAAGCAAATAAAGAAAAAACATTCTCTTCTATCTTGTCTTCCAAATGTTGGACTGACAGCCTTGATGTGGATTAGGCCCTTTCTAACAGCTGAGGGAAACTGGAGAAGGACTGCTTCTGAAATCTGCATTGAGTGTTTTGGTTTATATTGCTACCTTTTCTAGGACTTTTTTATGATGTCTATCAGCTACTTATAGAAGGAGTGGTGAGAGGGGGAGAAAAACCAGCAACCGCTTTGAAATCAAAGGCCAGATTTTCTAAAGCAATTTCATATCAAGCCCAATAAGGCTTGTTGAAAGCAAGCACATGTGCCCCATTGCTTAGATCTTGGACAAGACAGAGAATGGAATTGAAAAATGACTGAGAGTTATCGAAGCAGAGCATAGATGTTGTGTTGCTTGGTACTTTGACAAGAAGGGAATGATTGGAAGTAGCAAGGGAAGAACAGTTTTGGAGGTTTCAGGATCAGGAGTGTGCAGGTCATTAAAATCTCATTCATTTCCCATGCCGGGAGTCGAACCCGGGCCGCCTGGGTGAAAACCAGGAATCCTAACCGCTAAACCATATTGGATAACTGTCAAAATATTTTATAGGAAAAATAGAGAAAAATAATGTAAATTGACGTAGCACCACCATCCTCATCCTCGTACGGTGGCCACCTGTGACATAGATATCCTACTTCACGTTCAGCCTCGTTAGCGCAGCAGGTAGCGCGTCAGTCTCATAATCTGAAGGTCGTGAGTTCGATCCTCACACGAGGCACTGATCTCAAACGCTTTTCTTTCACTTGGGGTCCTGATTTAATGAAAACCACTACTCTTCATCTCTTAAGGCTTGAAAGAAGCCATATCCATGTTAAAGTCGCTAGCAGCTCGAACTTTCAATGCTCTTTTCTCCTCCACCATCTTTAACCCAGCTGAAATCTGTAACTTTGCATCTAACAGATTTTGCAAGATGCAATGTCTACTCACCCTGGAACAACAGAGGCATTTTACCATATGTCATCGATGTGACATGCTTCTCTCCTTTCATCATACAGAAAGAAAAAAGGAAAGAGGAATCCAAAAGGGCTTTTACAAAGGTGTGGAAAAAAAAAGCAAAAGTCCCCATGATTTGTCCTTTCTCATTTTACCACATTTTTTTTTGTAGATGAAAAGCACAGGTATTTTCACTTCCCCATTTAACCGCTTTTTGTCACTGCATTATTACCACCATGAAATCATTTTGTTCATGGATTTACCTTCCTTGGAAAAAAAGCAAATAAAGAAAAAACATTCTCTTCTATCTTGTCTTCCAAATGTTGGACTGACAGCCTTGATGTGGATTAGGCCCTTTCTAACAGCTGAGGGAAACTGGAGAAGGACTGCTTCTGAAATCTGCATTGAGTGTTTTGGTTTATTTTGCTACCTTTTCTAGGACTTTTTTATGATGTCTATCAGCTACTTATAGAAGGAGTGGTGAGAGGGGGAGAAAAACCAGCCGCTTTGAAATCAAAGGCCAGATTTTCTAAAGCAATTTCATATCAAGCCCAATAAGGCTTGTTGAAAGCAAGCACATGTGCCCCATTGCTTAGATCTTGGACAAGACAGAGAATGGAATTGAAAAATGACTGAGAGTTATCGAAGCAGAGCATAGATGTTGTGTTGCTTGGTACTTTGACAAGAAGGGAATGATTGGAAGTAGCATGGGAAGAACAGTTTTGGAGGTTTCAGGATCAGGAGTGTGCAGGTCATTAAAATCTCATTCATTTCCCATGCCGGGAGTCGAACCCGGGCCGCCTGGGTGAAAACCAGGAATCCTAACCGCTAGACCATATGGGATAACTGTCAAAATATTTTATAGGAAAAATAGAGAAAAATAATGTAAATTGACGTAGCACCACCATCCTCATCCTGGTACGGTGGCCACCTGTGACATAGATATCCTACTTCACGTTCAGCCTCGTTAGCGCAGCAGGTAGCGCGTCAGTCTCATAATCTGAAGGTCGTGAGTTCGATCCTCACACGAGGCACTGATCTCAAACGCTTTTCTTTCACTTGGGGTCCTGATTTAATGAAAACCACTACTCTTCATCTCTTAAGGCTTGAAAGAAGCCATATCCATGTTAAAGTCGCTAGCAGCTCGAACTTTCAATGCTTTTTTCTCCTCCACCATCTTTAACCCAGCTGAAATCTGTAACTTTGCATCTAACAGACTTTGCAAGATGCAATGTCTACTCACCCTGGAACAACAGAGGCATTTTACCATATGTCATCTATGTGATATGCTTCTCTCCTTTCATCATACAGAAAGAAAAAAGGAAAGAGGAATCCAAAAAGGGTTTTACAAAGGTGTGAAAATAAAGCAAAAGTCCCCATGATTTGTCCTTTCTCATTTTACCACATTTTCTTTGTAGATGAAAAGCACAGGTATTTTCACTTCCCCATTTAACCGCTTTTTGTCACTGCATTATTACCACCATGAAATCATTTTGTTCATGGATTTACCTTCCTTGGAAAAAAAGCAAATAATGAAAAAACATTCTCTTCTATCATGTCTTCCAAATGTTGGACTGACAGCCTTGATGTGGATTAGGCCCTTTCTAACAGCTGAGGGAAACTGGAGAAGGACTGCTTCTGAAATCTGCATTGAGTGTTTTGGTTTATTTTGCTACCTTTTCTAGGACTTTTTTATGATGTCTATCAGCTACTTATAGAAGGAGTGGTGAGAGGGGGAGAAAAACCAGCAACCGCTTTGAAATCAAAGGCCAGATTTTCTAAAGCAATTTCATATCAAGCCCAATAAGGCTTGTTGAAAGCAAGCACATGTGCCCCATTGCTTAGATCTTGGACAAGACAGAGAATGGAATTGAAAAATGACTGAGAGTTATCGAAGCAGGGCATAGATGTTGTGTTGCTTGGTACTTTGACAAGAAGGGAATGATTGGAAGTAGCAAGGGAAGAACAGTTTTGGAGGATTCAGGATCAGGAGTGTGCAGGTCATTAAAATCTCATTCATTTCCCATACCGGGAGTCGAACCCGGGCCGCCTGGGTGAAAACCAGGAATCCTAACCGCTAGACCATATGGGATAACTGTCAAAATATTTTATAGGAAAAATAGAGAAAAATAATGTAAATTGACGTAGCACCACCATCCTCATCCTCGTACGGTGGCCACCTGTGACATAGATATCCTACTTCACGTTCAGCCTCGTTAGCGCAGCAGGTAGCGTGTCAGTCTCATAATCTGAAGGTCGTGAGTTCGATCCTCACACGAGGCACTGATCTCAAACGCTTTTCTTTCACTTGGGGTCCTGATTTAATGAAAACCACTACTCTTCATCTCTTAAGGCTTGAAAGA